>NW_027506367.1:0-89586 GCF_021521415.1 Bidens hawaiensis | reverse complement strand
GAATAAGCATAAGTGCGAAGGCTTACCAGGCGCGTCGCTATCAAAGTCAAATGCCAGATCGACAGGGATGAACATGTCATCGAAGCGATCTGGGAAGCCCACCTCCCCAGCGCCAAGCGCGACGGAGCCACCCTCCACTTGATCATCATAAGCGGCGTGGATATAATCCTTGGTGACTGCGCAAAAACAAGTCAAGTGATATCAGCAAAAAGAATTATGTTCGCGCAGAAAAAGAAATAAAGCAATGAAATAAACTTACACAACCCGTCGACTTGGATAACGGGCTCAAGCGCGCTGTCGGTCCACAGCTTACTCATGCCGACCCCCACCAGCGCCTCCTCGCGAATTTTCTTGGCGGGGGATGGTTCGGTGGTCAGTTTCTTAACCCAAGCGCCGGTTGGGTTCTTAATAACATCCGCATCCGCGGGCGCAGAATCGATCGCGCGCATCGTCATGCGGATGGGGATTACACCAGCCCTGATGTAGAAGAACCTCTCAGACCAGTCATGAAGGCTCTTGAATGACACGGTGCTGCACTTAACCTTCTGACTGCGAGGAATAAAGGAGATCCAAGAATCTTGGATCTTGGGCTTGTAAAAAAATTGAAAGCGCCGAGGGGTGGGCTCCTCGCGCTGTGATTTGCACATGAACTCGAAATGAGTCATGCGCACAAGTCCAAACGGATGGACTTGGGATATATGAATCCCGAAAAAACGTAACACCGCGCCTACAAACCTTGTCATCGGAAGACGAAGGTTGCAGTGGGTGAAAAAATGGGTGTACAGTGAAATATAGCCGGGAGGCGGGTCCGCCGCCGTCTGCCCGGCCACAGGCAACATGCAGCCAAACACAGGGGGGGAACCCTGTGACGAGATGAGGCTGTCGAGATCGACCTGCCTCAACTTGCAGGGGATTTCATTCCACCTTTTCGTGGCCTTGGTCCTCCCTACTTCCTCCGATGTGGTCTCAACAACCCTCTTCCCCTTGCCCTTTTGCTTTAATGTCGACATCACCACAGATTTCACACGGCGTCTTCGAGAGGCAATAGAGGTGATTGAGGGGTTAGAGGAGTCTGAACTATCAGACATACAACTGCAGCAGCAGATAATCGAAGATTCGAAACGATGAATACACTCAACTCAGAATATGAAAGGCAGAAATTCGAAAATTAGCAACAATGAAGATGAAGATAAAAAATTTTTCCTAAGGGCCTGCTTCTATAGGCCCAGGAGAGAGAAAAGTGGTAACTGATCGGATTTCACGCGCCCCCACTCGCAGGTGTAAGCCAACGAGGGCGCGGCACGTGTCCCTAACACTGTTGAGGGGACATAAAAACGTAACGGACCTGCCACGGAGCAGAGACGCGCCCCCACTCGCAGGTGCAAACCAATGAGAGCGCGACACGTGTTCCAGACAGCTGTGCGAGGGGACATGAAAGGCAACTGTAGCACCTCGAGCACACGAAACGTCTGACACGTTTACGGCGCACGACACCACCAACCAACCACGTGTTTGGACCCTTCGTTTCAACCAAATGGATAGAACTTCGCGCAACGATGGAAACAACCAAGAAAACGACAAAATCCAATCAGTAAGTCTAATATCTATCTTACCGCGCTAGCGCGAGATAAGACACACATTAGACTGGGGGGGCTTGAAGAGGTATGTACCCGCCTCAACACCGAGCAAGGCGGGTCAACCCACAAGATAAACACATTATGAAGGCACAAAGCCAAAACCTATGCGCATGGCGCATACAAAACATGCTCAGGCATCATATGCCCAGGCACACATATGCTCGCGCATCACATATGCGCGCGGCGCATATCACATGCTCGTGCATATCACATCTGCCCAGGCACACATATGCTCGCGCATCACATATGCGCGCGGCGCACCAGCGCGCGGCGCATATCACATGCTCGTGCATATCACATCTGCGCGTGAGAATAAAGAGAAGACCTCGCGCATCATCAGGATTGGCGCATATCACACATGCACATAATCGACCTCGTCCTTATCCAAATCAGGATTAGGGCAACCTTGATTGTGCACGTCAGACAACCTTCCAGAAGGCATCTTTTTAAGGAGTAAGAATATGCTGATGTTGACAGCTGCCAAATGAAAGGTCGACAACTCAGCATGACACATGTGCTACCACGTGATTACAACCAACGAGAAAGTGCCAGGTGTCCCAGAGGACACGTGGCGCAGTGCGATTGGAGGAAGCCAACGAGGTTGAGCCCAACCAGTGGAAATTCTAGCACTATAAATACAGCATCAACTCCACTTTGATGGACACATTCATACTCAATCATTGACAGTTACAGGCAGTGATATCACATTCAATCATATTGAATTACATTCACTCACAGTCAGTTACATACAAACACACAGTCACACAAACATACAGTATTCAGCTATTAAGCAATACTCTCCAAATTCCCTTACTCACACATTATTGTCTTCTCATACACATACTTATTCTCACGCCGGAGGGTTACCTCAAAGAGGACCCCTCTGTCCCTTTCTGAGGGGTAAGTTAACGGCGTTGTTCATTTTGTAGGTGGAAGAACACAGATCCAGAAGAACCATCGGTGAAATAGTACAATCAAAACCCGAGGAAAGTAGATCTGCTACCAGCGAGTAGATCCACGTTTCTTCAATATGTATCAACATTACTAAGTACATCATGTTATAGAAGCAGTATATGATTAACTTTAATCCTTTCGTAAATATGTAGCATGAGGGGAATAATTGATCGGTACAATAGGGCGACAGAACCGTTGACTTCACAAATGCAAGCGGAGATGGTACATAATCAAATTTTGCATTACTAATACAGACTTATAATTTGGAAGAATCTGGATGTGCTATTTTTTTTTTATTTTTTTTTATTTTCATGCATGTTATTGTTTTCTCGTAGAGTCAAGAACAGGCCGAGCTAGAACTCTTGAGAAACGAAGTAACGAGGCTTAGAAATGAAAACTTCTAAGTACTTCCATTTTTATTTAGATATGTTTCTCAAACTCATGTGTTAGTTAATTTTATTTTTAATTCTTAATGTTATGTCATATTGATCGTGCTTTAAACATATGTTACTTTGTGTGTTTATGGTGCGGGCGTATAATGGGCCACAACCTTGGTGGTGTAAGTGTGCAACAACTGCATCAAGTTAGGCAACAACTGAGCGACGGCTTATTTCAATCAAGGTAAAGAAGGTTTTGATCCATCTTTATAAATTATCAAAACATTGTAACATTTATAAAGTTTTTATATAATTTCAATCCTTATAATTTCAGGATGCTATGTTGTTCGAGGAGAGGAGATTGAACATTCAAACCGCATGGAACAAGAACTCGTTTATGAAAATGATGCTCTACGAGAAGGAGTGATCACGTTACAACGATTTTTGTTAAAGTTTTATTTTATTAAATGTTTGTTTAATGCTATTTATTTGCTTATCAACATGTTGATACGCAGGGTCGGCTCAACGTTTTCGGGGGCCTAAAGCTAACAAAAATTTTGAGGCATTTTCTCTTCTTTCCTTTATACGTATAAGACTAGAGAGTATACAAGAATTATAGAATTTTGATGATATATAGTGATAATGGATATGATGCAATCCTCTTTAGCTTGTGGCACATCAATGAGCTACTAATTCTAAAAGAACTCTACTTCAAAATCTCAAAATGCATAGCTCCTATTTAAAATGGAGGCCCTATAAAAATGAAGGCCTAAAGCGATGGCCTCATTTAGCTTACCCAAGAGACGGCCCTATTGATACGGGTTATGTTTAATCTCTAGCGGGTCAAAGTGTCAAACTCTGGTGTGGTTTACCTAATGGGTCAATTCGGGACGGGGTTAACAAACAAGACATACCTCTAAAAGAATTCACCAAAGTTATTAATGTTGCAGGCTTCTTCTTAGTCTCGGACAGTTAGGTATCAAATGTATCATAATTTGTAAAATTACTCGGGGGCGACAATATACAGCACGATGCTCGTTTTGTATTAGTTAACCAATCATCTCGTAATATACATTGTATAATAGTTTTGGCAGTTTTCTTAATTGTAGCATCTACGCTGTAGTATAAATTTAATGTAAAACACAATGAAGACAACAAGTACCAAAAACTCATATACAAACAATTCAGGTTTCTATGACAGTAAAAACGATTCCAAAATCAAGTACATCAACAAGTGAAACAATCGATCAAAACCTAAAAAATGACAGAAAATAAACCTTTAAGGTGGCGGGCGAACAGAACCAGACACGTCCCATGACAAACGAGGTTATTTCCTCTGTCGTTTATCCATACTTTTGTGAGGAAACTTGATTCTCCGCGTTTCCATCATGTAACACGAAGTACGACATTAAGATTTGGAAACATGTATAAATCAACTCATCGGTTAGACTACCGATTGATTTGCAGTGTCAACAGCTTCGTCACTCAAAATGTGCAAGTAACCAACATCTCAGATGCCAAAATAATAAGATATACCATTCGTGACCATTAAATATACTTAATTAATAAAAACAATGCAAAGCTAAATGGAGAGTAACAAAGACCTCTATTACTTCATCAAGCATGTCATAATGCAAGTTCCTTGGTATAAAATCTGCTCCAATCACTTGAATTTTGTGTGGGCCTGCACTCTTCACATAAAAATCTAGAAAAAGAAAACAAAACTTCAGTTAAACAAACACAAAAGTGCCCTTCACTTTAACAAACATGAGCCTTTTTCTCACAACGCCTTTAAAAGCGGACGTCATAGAACTGTTTTAGGGTTGACTCGCAAACTTCACTTATAACAAATTTAAAAAAAATGACAATCCAAAACGGAGCAGTTAAACTAAACCAGGTTAACGAACCTGAATTTAGTTCGGGTTACAGCGAGCCATTTAAAAAAAAGGTCAATCTGGTTAGGGGTCACAATTTTTTCGGTCAAGACGTCTTCGGGCCTAAACAAACCATTTTTTTTTTAAAAAGGTTGATTTATTTTCATAACAATGGATTTGGACCAAAATATGGACAGGTCAAAACGGGCCACATAAAAAACATAATTAAAGCTTGAATAAGATTGTACTTACAAATTCAGACATTCATTTCCATTTTTCACAGCGGGGTAAACATCAACTTTTATAATCAGTTTTGAAGTCTCAATAATCAATTTGAATGTAGCTAAAAAAGCATAAAGTTTACTAATATTGATGAAGAACTAATTAGAAAAACATAATGTTTTGAAAGATAAAAGAAGTTATAACGAAATCCAACACGAATTCGACCTAAATCAAACCCGATATGATGAAAACATACCAATTTGTACTGTTATATATTATCGGTAATAAATCTGTAACTAAACCGAATTCTACAACTTTACCAAACTACCCTTTTAGTCAAAATGCAATCAGTTGATAAATTCCAATACTTCCCGTTAAAACTGATTGTTATATAGATACTCCAGAACGTAATTCCTGAAACACGATTTATGATTTATGAAAACGTCAATTTTGTAAATCTCACTCATAAAATTTGGACAAAGTCTGCAGTTGCTCATTGTCCATTTAGTAACCAAATCGGCTTGCACAGTTGATAAAAATTAAAATTGCATATTATAGATACACAAAGAGATGTGTGCATACCATATTACGGTAAATTATTAACCACCACCACCACCACATCCTACCTAAGTTCAGCTCGTAAGGATAGTCTATTTAGCTTCAGGGCCATCACATTATTTCTTGCATCCTATATATGTTCCCTATGAAATGGCTCAAAAATATAAAATAATGATCAATAATATATTAGTAACAGAATCCCATCAAGAAAGGGACTCAATTTACATTTAACTAAATGAAATTGCTATGAATAAAAATCAATTACAATTATCAGTTTCGAGTAGTGAAATACGAATAAAAAATGTTGCAGTATAAGAACTGAGTGGGTAATAAAGTGAAACCTGGGTCAAATTTTTGATAGAGAGCAGAGTTTTGCAAATCAAGCATAACAACCATCAGTGTTATCGCTCCGAACAATACGAAACTTACTCACGCTTCTAAATTTGCCTTCATTAACCACCGTAAAACTTTTCGCTGCAGATTTAGGTTAACTGCGTTGGAGGATGCATGCTCGAAATAAAATCAGCCTATGATGTCTCTCTTATTCCCACTTGTAGCTCCAACTGAGATTAGAGTTCATGATTCAAATTAAATTAGGGTAGGAAGCTACATATAGGAAAAAATAAAAACACAACAAGGGAGAATAACCATAGGAGGGAGTAACAAAAATAACTTACAGTAGGTGCAAGTATTGTTTCAGATTTGCTGAGGACTGTTAAAAAAGTTATATCTTAGTCATACATATATATATCTAATAATAATTGCAAAAGATGCAAAATAATGTTTATTTAAGACAATAAGTAACAAGGATATCATGTTTACCCAATCAAGTATGTAGCACTTGCTTTATACTAAAAAAAACACAACTTCCTTGGACCCTCACCAGCAGAAGAAACCTTAATTCTACAACCAATATCAGTAGCACTAACTAGCTTCCTATCTGCGGGCACGCCGCACACATATCTGGGTGTAACAACCATCACACAACGCCCGCGTGCTGAATTTGCAATTGGCAAAGAGCCAAAAATGTCTCCTAAACCTCTGGTTTTTGAGTATGATGATGCCTCAGAAGTAACAAAAACAGTGTTGTGTGGCACTTTTGAAGATATTGTTTCACTTGTTTTTTATCCTCACCTTGGATTGAAGCATGAGCTAATATCATAAACATTATTACAATGGTCATACCAGTTACTTTAATTAGGGGTGTGCATATTTAGGTCTGGACCGACAAAACCGACACTAAATAACCCAAACATGGACCGACTCTGATTTTACACATATGCAATCGATCCTTAATTTCTAGTCTAATCGGTCTCGGGTCGGGTTCAGGTAGCAGACAGTGTAAACGAGCCAGAAACCCAAAAAACTTTATTCATGCATTTCATCATATAGCTGGTGTGCACCTATAAAAAATACTGTAGAAATAGAAGTTCGTAGTGAATTGAACCCATAATAACAAATTCAAACAAGAATTTCACCTATACCACAAATTCAACCATATAGTTTCATCAATTAAGGTAAAAAGAAAAAGATTTGTATGTAATTAAAAAATATAAGTTACCTTCAAAATGGGGAAGAATAGTAAAATTGGTGGAGAAGATGAAGATTGGATCCTGATCAGCCCGAATTTCAAACGTGTTTGTTTGGGAATCGCTTATTCGATCTACCCCTGTATATGGAAGATAAAAACATATAAACATTTCCAACGTTCATATGTTCCTTCACACACCGGTAACTTTTCTTAAAGTCGGAGAAGAGCGTACTCAATTTTAACGGCGTCTTGCTATTAATGGTTAACTATGTCTTAAAGTTAACAAATTACAATTTTGTCCACCTTGCATTTTTTATATGTAATATAGATATAGATAAAGATTTTCCATTTGTATTATATCTTTTGTGACATGATTTTTAAGAGAAAAGCTCGCAAAGGAGATTGATTCTATTGAAAAAGATACCGGATTCAAACTCCGAGTTCTAGCTCAAAAAAACTACATATGGAATGTAGTTGCTCTAAATATGAATAAGTGAATTCTTGTATAAAATTCATATTACAAGTATTAAGTATTTTGATAGTGTTAACTTAATTATGCAATTTACTGAAAATCTATAAGGGTTAGCTGTCAAAGATTTCTGACAAGTGGATGAGGCAACTATTGTGTTTGCTGTTGATCCTACTTTTAGGGCGCGTTCGTTTCACGGAATTTTTTAAAGGATTTGGAATTGGAATTGGAATGGAATGGAATGTTTGAAAATCCCTATCATGTGTTTGGTTGGTTAATATGTATTGGAATTAGAATCTTCTTCATTCTCGGTTTTTTTTAAGAAAGAGGGAAACGGCGGAAACGTTTTAGTTTTTTCACATTTTTCGTTTTTGATTTATATTTTGAGTTATGATTTTTTTATTAATTTTTTCAAAATTTTTTTGGAGAGGTTTTTACTTTCCATAACAATCCTTATAAAATAGGTAGGATTTTAAAATCCCATGAAATGTAGGATTTGATGGGATTTAGTTTCCATTCCCATGCTTTCATTTAATGAAACGAACATATTAATTCATGGGATTTACAATCCCATTCCTTAGAATTCATTCCAAATCCTTGAAACGAACAGGACCTTAGTAATTGTTTCATTCACCAATTTTAACACTCATTTATTTTTTTTAATTAAAAAAATATGTTATTTAAAACCTAAGCAGGTAATATTTTGAACTTTAATGTTGGGGAGACGGTGAATTTGGTTATACTGCATAGTTTTTGGAGTCGTAGGGTAGGAAATATGGAAACGTGTTTTACGTGTGAGTATGTTTGAATTTTTTTATAAACGGAAAAAATAAGTTTTTGAAAACATGTAACAGGGAGAGGACACATCTGTCGAGTAATGGCTTTCTATATATAACATCAGGGACATTAAAACCAACCTTTGTAATTTTTTTCTAAATATTATATTGGACCAATCGTATCGGAGCGCATCGCGCAATTTAAAACCATGCCGGCCAGAAACCAAATTACATTATTTATCAATCGTCGGTATTTCCGGTTGGTTCATGTCGGTTTCATCGGTTTTCTTTGTTAACTTATTGTTTATTGTGTAACTTTATTAATCGCATATGAATTTTAGTAATTTCAAGTTTGAAAAGCTTCCACTTCAACTACAATAATGTGTGATTAATTTTATATCATTTTCTTAAATGTGCCCCAAAAAATTTAAGTATTTTTCTAAAATGCCTATTTATGAATCTATCTATTATTGTTAGGAGGATTTTGAGACACCTTCAAAAATTGTGTATGATGAGGACGTTCAACATTCCTAAACCAGGGTTTGTGAAAAAAATATATTTACCATATTGGTGTTTTTTAAAAAGATTTAAAAAAAGATTTTAATAATCCCTATTGATTGGCATTGGCCGATAATAATCCCTATTCATTTTATCACCATTGGCGGTCCCAAATTTAAAAAAGTTGGCCCCAATGGTCCCCCGTTAAAAATGACTTAACGCCGTTATACTTTTTTCCGATTTTCAAACTAATGTTTTAGGGCTTTTGATCGGAAGGACGATACGAGTTGATTGATGTAAAACTTTGTTAGAAACGGTGCTCCAAAATGACGAAACAATGCTTCAATTCGGATGTTTGAACTTACAATTAACAAAAATCAAGTCATCTGGATCACCGTTTCGAGTTAAGTTTTACATCAATCGACTCTTATCCTCTTTCCGATCAAAAGCCCTAAAATATTAGTTTGAAATTCGAAAAAAAGTATAACGTTGTTAAGTCATTTTTAACGGGGGTACCATTGGGGGCCAACTTTTTTAAATTTGGGACTGCCAGTGGTTATAAAATGAATAGGGATTATTATCGGCAAATATTAGTCAATAGGGATTATTAAAATCCAATAAGCCTTTTAAAAACTATTTACTATTTTGGTGTTTTCTATTTATTTTGTAGGATAAAGTTAAAATACAAAGGACAACAAAAATGAGAAGGGTGAGAAGGAATCTAATCCATTGATATTAGATTTTAAATGGTGGAGATTAAGTTAAGAAAACAAATTGATTGGAAGGGCATAAATGTAATAACACACTTTTGTTGACTTTCTATTTTCACGTGCAAGGCATATGCCAATTCCCTCATCATTTTAAAACGTCCATAACTTTTTCATGCAACATTAATTAATAAAAAATTCACCATAATAACAAGCATTTTTTTATCTTTAATATGAGTATCATATTGTTATATATAAAAAAAATAGTGGGTTTTTTATATTGTGTTATTAGTTGTTAATTATGATTTTTAATTGAGTTTTTCTATGCATTGTGTTATAGATTTTGGTCATTGTATTATCAATTGATACTCATATTAAAGATAACAATTAAAACAAAGATTATGCCATTGTGTGTTTTTGTTTGTCATTGTGTCTTTGTGCTCATCATTTGTCTTTATACTTATCATTATGTTTTAGTCATTGTGTATTACGTTCATGTCAATGTTTAATATGTAGTTTCCATTGTGTTTTACGTTTCAGGTCATTGTGTTATATGTATTCACCATTGTGTTTTACGTTTCAGGTCATTGTATTATATGTATTCATCATTGTGTTTTACGTTTTAGGTAATTGTGTAATATGTATTTATCTTTGTTTTTTATGTATTAGATAATTTGTTATTATTTTATCATTATACTTCTGTATTATTATTACACAACCGTATTATTAGCATTTAAAAAAAAACACAATGATGATTTGAAAGACACAACGACGAAAAAAACATAATGACAAACAGAAAGACACAATGACGAAAAAAGACACAATGACAAACACAAAGACACAATGACGTAATTTTTGTTTTAATTTTTATATAACAAAGTTATACTCATATTAAAGATAAAAAACGCTTTTTAATATGGTGATTTTTTTTAAAAAAAATATATCATATGCAAAAAGTTATAGATGTTTTAAAATGATGGGGAATTGACATTACATGTGGAGAGAGAAAATATGTACTATTACTTTTATACACTTTTTCCTTTGATCCTCACTTGACACATGCCAATTAATCATGCCTTCTTACACTTTTTATTTTTGTTGCCCTTTGTAAAATAATTTAACCCTTATTTTGTATAAACCCTTTACTTTTAAATATAGTTTTTTATTAGTTAATATATTATTTATTTTTGTTAAATATTTCTTATATAAATCTAAGAGCTTATTTTTTATATATTTTTATCGAACAACCTTTTTCTTATTTTATTTAGTAACTCGTTTTGAATCTTTTCTTTTTATGAGTCAAACGGCTTAATCAATTTGCTGATTCGGCCATTAATTTGGTAGTTAATGCATGTCGTAAAATCTACAATAGTGTCAGAGTTTTTCGACCGAAAAACAACACGATGGTTGTTGTTTAGAAGAACATATTCAATTTGCCCCCATGAACTTTGAAACATTTCCAAAATAAACACAAACTTTATTTTCTAAATTAACCCAACTTTTATAAAACTAGAATAAGAACTAGTTTAGAATTTATTAAATTACTTTATTTACTTCTATACAATCTATAATAAGCTTTAACAAGCGTTAACGAACTAGGCGACTTGCTAAGAAAAAGAATAACAAATGATAATAATAATAATAATAATAATAATAATAATAATAATAATAATAATAATAATAATAAATAAATAAATAAATAGAAATCGGAAATGTTACATGTAAGATACTTTGGAATATCCGTTTATGATTAACAAAAGTATGAGCGGCGGGCAACGGCATTAAAATAAAGTCCGTTGTTTTTATTGTTAACGAGGATCCAAATAAACAAAAATTTAAATAGGCCGGGTTTTCGTGTTCGAAAATTGACGAATGTCACGGTAAGCAACTTCATGTTTGTCCATCTTCATACGCTCTTCCTCTGGCACGCACATAGCAATCATCTCACTCATAGTCTATTTCTCGTTCTGGGTGGTTGATCTTGAAAGCTCATAAGCAGCACGAAGAGAAGTCATAATGAAGTATACAGGAAAACCATCACAGATCTCCATGTCTAATACCTTCAACTTAGGGGCCATTTATTCATCATCATAACGTGCCCATGGATTCCACTTCTTCCATTATACTTAGTGTCACACCCCAACCTAAGGCGGAAATGCCGGGGCGTGATCCGATTGCTCACAGCTCGAAGATACTATCATAATATAAAAGTGACAATATTTAATTAATTATTTTATTTCAAATATATACACAAGTTTACAAACATTACAAAACAATTCAAATATATGATTATAAACATGATTTAATGATTTTCTTCATTATAACCTATGGTCTGGACTAAATATCCATACTTCACTTCAAGCAACCTGCATATGCGTAGAAATCAGAGTTTGTCAACATAAAGTTGAGTGAGATATCACCAGTTTTGCATGTCAATATAAAAATAAGCAGAACGTAATAAATGCGGTAAAAGAATTAAACCATGAGCAAATAAGTTGTCGATTAAACCATTGCTAAGCGAATCGGGCGCCGGTAAATCAACAATGAGCAAATAATAATAAGACCGTTGCCAAGCGAATCGGGCAACGGCCAATTGCATGGGCACCCAATACATGGGAATACGATGGACCTCTTCGACAATTATTGAATATACACATAAGCAAGTAAACACATAACAATTATATTTGATTAAGTTACACACAATTACACGTATGCTATTGTTTGATTTATATATATAGTATAAAATACGGATAGATACGCATATGTCCCCAAAACGTTTAGAAAAGTTGGTAAAATAGGGGAATGATAAACTCACCTTAGATTAACGATAAACGAATATAAATACGAATAAGCGAGTTAACGAATAAGCGAGTCATCCACTGCACGTTAAAGGATATAAATAATTCAGAATCTGAGATGTTAGGATATGGTAATATAAATAAAAACGAACTCGTTGCCACTGGAATAAACTCAAACGGATATTTAGAATTCAAGTTATGTTTGTTTTAAGATTTAAGCGAGCTGGTACTGACCAGAATCCGAAAAGCGAGTCGTAAGTCGGGTTTTGGTTAGTAGCCTTAAAGTTACGTTACGAGAAAAAAAGTCTTATGGACCGAACGTTGAATCCGACCAGAAGTATGAGAAAGCGTTAAGTCAAACTAGTTGACTATTTTGCTCTTTAACGGGTTTTAAACGATTTGACCAGTCAACACCCTTCAACCACCAAAATTGATTGAAGGTTATTGACTAGGGAATGTATATGAATGATTTTTACAGTTTACAACTTACCCGAAAAGTGAAAGAATCAACATATACGATGACTCAAAGGTCCATACGCATGCAAAGTCAAACGAACAAGCTTGTATCTTCAACGAATAAGCAAAATCCGAGAGAATGATGAAGATGAGGAGATGTGATGGCATAGGAAGGTTTATTAGGGTTTAGGAAAAGTTTATGGCAGAAATTATAAGTGTTGTTTATATAAAAAACTCTAAAACGAACCATATTTAGCATGTTTACTCGTTTAGGAAACCGAATCGAGTTTTATTGATCAAATCACTGAAATAAACCAAAATATTTTGTAACATCCAACTTTTTGTTAAATAATAAATGACGGAAAGTTTTGTTTTTAACTGTGTGTCGTTAAGTTAGTCGTTTGTTAATTGTTTGGATAATATTTGGATTTGGAATTATGAGTGGGTTGTGGGACCCATGGCCCCCTATATAAGCCTAACCTCTCCACCCTTTTCACCATTTTGTTACCTTTCACCACACACACATACTCAAGAACACATACACACTTTCTCTCTACATTCCGGATCCAAATCCGTGTAAAAAGAGGAAGAATCTCATGTGTAGAAATCATCAAATAACAAGAATCACGTCCAGATCTACGTATTGTCCGGATCTGAACTCGAACCCGAAGCAAAAGGTAGGTTTCGGTTTAAATGATTAAGTTTTATGGTTAGAATCGACATGCAAACATATATAAGGATATATTGGGTTGTGAAATATAAGAAAAATATAAACTTGGTAAGTTATAACCTCTCGGGTGCACTTTAAGATAGAAAAATGGCGTTTGGACTTTGAGAGATGGGTTCAGGATCAGGTGCATGGGGTCAGAATGTGTCGAAAGTTGAGAAAGAGTAAAAATCAGGAAGAGCCACGAAGTAAAATGGCTTTAAAATGGTAAAAACGAAGAAAGGAAGGCATTTTGCTTCGCTCAGCCATGAGAAGCGAAACAGGCATTTCGCTTCGCTCAGCCTTGAGAAGCAAAACAGGTTATGCGAAGCGAAATTCTATGCGAAATTCCTCCCATGCGAAATTGTTTAAGTTGTTATTAAAATGTGACCCGATTAATTTTCTGATGCGTTTTTGTTAAAGGACTGTTAATGAAAATAAAATTTTTTCGAGCTGACCTGGCAGCTCAACCCCAGCCAGGGGCTCTGCCCCTTAGACCCTGCTAGGGGCTGCCGCCCCTAGACCCGCTACCAGAGGCGCTGCCCCCGGACTTCCGTTAGTTGAGAGTTTCATTAGCTTAGATGTAGGGAGTAGTAGTAATGGATAATTTACACGCGTAATGTATTGTACAATTAGCTGTGCACAACTAAGGAAGGGCATTACCATTAACGGCAAGAGAAACCGACTCCAGGTGAGTTCTAGCCCTATTTCCTGGTTATGTTTTCGGGGCTGTGTGCTTACTCCTATGTGGCAGTTAAAATGCTTATCCTAAGTGATAGGTATATGATACGTGTATCATCGTGCATTGAATGTTATTACTATATGATGGTTATGTGAATGAATGTGTATGTAAATATTATATACATAAGACAAGTAAAGTATGCGCTTATGATAGGGACCAGACCCTCATAATATCTGAGATGATAGGGACCAGACCCTTATAATATCTGAGATGATAGGGACCAGACCCTCCTAATATATGAGATGATAGGGACCAGAACCTTATAATATCTGAGATGATAGGGACCAGACCCTTATAATATCTGAGATGTTAGGGACCAGACCCTTATAATATCTGAGATGTTTAAGATAGAATAACTTATGGTATACCATAGGGTTTTATGAAAGAAAGTATGAAAGTACGTATGCATGTATATAAAGTATGTGTGAAAGAAGTAATAGCAAAGTAAGGTATGAATACGTATCTTCGGACGCGTATGAGTAAGGATAGGAATGTATTGTATGTTAAATTGATTAACTAGAACTCACTCGCGTAGCTGACTTTTAGTATGCACGCAGGCAGATAGGTTGAGGCAGCTGGCTTGAGGAGGGACACATGGCACGAGCGAAAGAGACTGGAATCTATGAAGAAGTGTCATGACTATTTTATGTTATGTTATGAAAAGACAATTTGTATGATAAGACAAAAAAATGAACGTTTGTAATGTGATGTTTGAAGTTTTAAATTATTCCGCGAAAGTTTAAATTAACTCTGATTTTAGAACTGTGTTTATAGGTAAATCCAACACCAAAGTAGGGTTCTGGGAACGGGGCCTTACATATTTGTTCTTGATCAGTAATATAAGGGTATGGACTTGTATTTTAGTTAACATCCTTTTCTTGGACCTTAATTCACTTGATTTATGCCTAAAATCAAGGTTGTAAAGTCGTTAGGCGGTCCTAGGCGGTCGACTGGGGAGTCACGACTACTCGGGAATAGTCGGGGATTACTCGTAAAATACCTACGGAGTACTCAGCCGAGGCAGGGAGTACTCGATCTAGGGGGGAGTAATCAAGGTGTACTCGGCCGCCTACTCGGGAGTTTTACAACATTGCCTAAAATAAGAGATTTGGATGCTAAAAATGAACTAGGAAAGAAAATAAGTTAAAAGATCTATGCAGACACCCCAAGGTGCCGCGCGGTGGGCCTAGGCCACCCCACCACGTGGTGCTCCGGCCAAAATGAGAGGAATTTGATTTTTGACGCTTTTAGTCCTTGTAGTTTGAGAATTGGATAAATAATGAATCTTTTATGCATAAATTAAGAATTGAACATCATCTAAAGTATGAAGGGCCTAAAGTGAATATCAGAAACTTAAAGTCTTATAAATATTTGATTTTGATTAATATTAAAGATCTAAAAATGTTTCGTTCGGGTTAAACGTAAACGAATACGGGTTTGGAAAATCTTGAATGTTACAGTCTCCCATACTTTAGGGAATTTCGTTCCGAAATTAAGGAAAACCAAAACATCATTGTTTTGAAAACAATTTATGTTTTTAAGAAAAATATCATAACATAGAACTTATAATAACCGAAGCAACGCTTCAAATGACAATCCGATAAGGGCACTTATATATAGGATGTACCAGCGACGTATCCACCATGTCCTTATCATCTCACCATTCGTACCGTTACCCAAGCTACCTTAGGTTCTAAATCATGACACATAATTGTACGTTTTATGATTTCCATGTGAGGACTTTGGTAATTACGTGTTGACCCATTATTACTTAGATCGTCGGATGGTCTGCATAATCCATTCCATCATGTGGTTTATAAAACATTTAAAACCATCATTTAGAAAGAAGCAAACGTTTTGAAAAATTTTTAAATTCAAGAGATATTTAATAAATGTTCGAGTTTGATTAATAAAATAAGGTAAGTTCTAAAATATCTTTTGCTTATGAAGGAAACAAATTTCATGAAATAAAGGTTATTTATGAATCGTGATAATCGAGACTAAGGAATTGAGGTATAGGTATAAGATTCTAATAAGTCTACCTTGATGAAAGGAATTTTATTCATGGAATGAATTACGCAAAGGTTTAATTTATAACAAATCCAAAAGTAGCTAATAACATGTGGAATCTTTAAATGTCGTATTCTTTAGGAATAAAGTTCTTAAGATCGAGAGTATAAGCTTAAACATAGTTAAGGAAAATTGTGATGAGTCGAGCTTGGTTAGTTTGAGAACTTATGAGATTAAAGAGAAGTTAATATAAGTTATAGCTTTTCAAGTCAGTGATTTTGAGATTAGATTAATTCGGTTAAGATATTCTAAAATAGTATAACAGTTAGTAATTAATAATTTAAATATTAATGATAATGCGAAAACATACATTTGAATTAAATTTTTAATAGATTAAACTGGGAAGCGGATATTCCCGAATCACCGAGATAGTCCTATTCCAATTAAATCTTTAAAATTTAGATAAAATATAAAGTAGGTAATTAAATTATATTAAACTGGGAATTCTTGGATTTTTCCTTTTTTCACAAATCGTTATATATATTAGGAAATAAGTAAACTGAATTATCGATAATGGAAATTTAAGTAAATAAGAAATTTTAAATTAAAGTGAAGCATATAATAAGATAAATGTATGGCTAGAAATGCATGAACCACCATGACCATTCTAACAACTACGAATTTATCATTTAAAACGTTCAAGATTCTCAAGGTGTATCAGGAATCAAAGTAGGGAGTTAAAATATTTACGAACCAATGTTTAGTTTCAAATAACAAACTTAATCAATAAATAAAGTGAGTGATTGGCTTTAATGGAGATTTATCCAAAAAGTCAATTTTAATGGTAAAAATTTAATTAATGGAAGATTTAATTTAATAATGAGAATTAAATTTGGATGATGAAAAATTTAGTTTAATATCAATAAAATTTATAATATTTGAATTTTAATAATAAAGACTTATAAAATGGAAAGTAAGTAGTGAAAAGTAACATGAGGAAAAACAAAAGATAATAAGATATTTATAGTTTAAAGTTGAGGGTAAGGATTTAAATGCACTTAGTAATTTATAGTTTGAGAAAATGGAAATAAATAAGAAAAGATGATTTAAATAATATTTTAACGGATATGAGTTAGTATAATATTTCTTGTTCGGGGTGTTTTAGTTTTGTCGAGGTTGGTGGTCGTTTGGTTAACAGAATACGGCAGCTAACTCCTTGTCGATTCTAGTAGTCGAATGGCAATCACGAGAAGCAGACGAACGGCGTTGATTACAATGATTGATTCTTAGGAAAGACATTCTATAAGGAATAAAGATGAAACTTTATAAGATGATGGATAAGTTGTGGAAATGAGTCAATGTGGAATAATAGAGAAGTGTAATAGAATTGTGCAAGTGATGACTCGAGGACGAGTCGGGATTTAAAATAATGTATATAAGTTTGAGGCATTTAAGTAAATAAATAATGTTTATAAAATTTTCCAAGAATAAAATAACCAAAGATATCAAATGTGTTGACCTCCCATGAGCTTTCCATGGCAATTTGAATGGCCCAACTAAATAAGCAAAATAAAGTTTGTGAATTGGCCTCCCATGAGCGTTCCATGAAAATTTTTTGGCCCAATTCAAATAACGAGTAAATAAAAATTGAGTTGGTCAGCTCATGAGCGTATACATGGCGTTTAACTGACCCAACTAATTAACGAATTATCAAATCAATGGAGTTGGTCGGACCATGAGCGTTACATGGCATTTAACTGACCCAACTAAATATCGAATCAACGAATCAAATAAATTTAAAATAACTAAAAACTCAATTTGGAAGTATAATCGTTTAGCCGGTTATGTTTACCACACAACCGTTTAGCCGGTTACGGGTACCACTTAAAGTTATGGTTGTACGACATTTGTCATACCCCATGCTTCAAGGTGAAGGAACAAAACAAAACACGGGAATTCTTAAGGAATTTCCCATAATAAAAGATAATCTACCAAAATAAAAGATTTAGAAAAATATTTTGAATGTGAGGCATAGCCTCGGAATTTTTGTGTGTGTGCAATAAATAAGATACAATACAATAAAATAATTAATCTAATTAAGCTGTAAACAATTTAAATAGCACATAAGGCAGTTCAGATAAGCAAGTATAGGGTCCTAACATATGACTAGGACACTTTCTAACGACCTATCTTATAAACTTCGGCTCTGATACCAATCTGTCACACCCCAACCTAAGGCAGAAATTCTGGGGCATGATCTGATTGCTCACGGCTCAAAGATACTATTATAATATAAAAGTGACAATATCTAATTAATTATTTTATTTCAAATATACACACAAGTTTACAAACATTACAAAACATTTCAAATAAATGATTATAAACATGATTTAACGAATTTCTTCAATATAACCTATGGTCTGGACTAAATATCCATAATTCACTTCAAGCAACCTGCATATGCATAGAAAACAGAGTTTGTCAACATAAAGTTGAGTGAGAATATCACCAGTTTTGCATGTCAATATAAAAATAAGCATAACGTAATAAATGCGGTAAACAAATCAAACCATGATCATTAATATCGGCACTTGATGTCTCTTTTAAAGGTGATATAACATTCCTAATCAAGTGATAATTACAACATAATCTTTACTTTTTATAAATCAATCACATGTTTAACTAATATTATTAAACCTTAGTTAAGAATCATTATAAACCAAAATGGTACCATGAAAGTTTAGCCAATAATATGCATAGTGTTATACATCAAAGTAATAGATACAAACATGGTCAAATTGAAACAAGCTAACCAATTTAGATGACTAATCTTTGATGCTAATGACTTCTTCCAAGAGTTTAATCTCCTTGATCTTCAAAGGATAGATGGGATAATACCCTTATTAATGGTGGTGGAGGAGGTGGGTGAAGTGAATTAATAGAGTATCAGGTGTATGCATTTAATGAAGAATGACAAGGTATTTAGGCTGATCAGGTTGTCTCAACAAAGCCCGTGTTGAGTGAGCACGACCCGTGTTGAAAGTTTTGTCAGATAGTGTTAATTGTCTACTATCAGAAAGTATGTCAGGTGAGAGAACACGACCCGTGGTGAGCCTGGGCATGGCCCGTGGTGAGCTTCGGAAGCTTCCATTTTGTTTTTTCTCTTGTACTATCACCAATGGGCGTGTTGGTGTCAACTTGGCCCGTGTTTTCATTGGTTTATGTACTTTCCTCTTGTACTTTCACCATGGGGTGTGGTGATTTCAACATGGACCATGTTGGGACTTCTGAATTTTTTATTTTCCTCGTATGCTTGCAACATGAGCCATGTCTTGCTTCAACATGGGATATGTTGAGTCGGTTTTCACAGTTTTCTCCGCTTTTCTTCATATATCATCTCGTTTTATTCTTTAAGACTATAATTACATAGAAATAGAAATTATAAACATTAGTGATATTTATTATAATATTATTGCTGATATTATTTTTGTTTAGAGATATTTTAGTGCTTGAAAAGATGTATAAACTTATATACATCAGAGTCCTTCCAGACATCAAAGTTATGCCCAGTTAATGGTGTGATCCCGCCATTTGTAGTTGTTAATGGAAATTAGATGAGAATATTAAGATACTAAACTAGAAGAAACTTAGAGTGATATGGGGGGAAACTTATACTAAAGCAGACATAGATAATGACCATTTATAACTATGAAACTGTGATAATAAATGTCTATTATTAACATTAAACTAATAAACTGTATTAATTAAAATTTTATTTAAACAAAAAAATATATCACCATTGGGCATAAATAAATTTTATTTAAGTATGTGAGGAAAACAATTGTAATACACCTTGGGCAGAAGTTATACAATTATTTTCATTATGCGCAGGTTAGTTTTCCTAGACTTGAGTCTACTCTTCGACCATCGTGCATTCTTGTGTTTGGATTGGGGGGGGGGGGATCATGCTTGTGTGGACCTTATTAGGGTGTCCCCTTTTGTCGGGCTTAGGGACACCGGGTTTGATGCTAGGTAGGCCATGTTAAAGGCAGAAGCAGGAAAAATTGCTAAGCACGAGAAGGCGTGTGTTGAGAATCAACACGCATTCATTCCTCTTGCTTTCGACACATTTGGGTCTCTTGCCCCCGATGCTGCTACGTTTCTGAAAAGAGTTTAGCAGGTCATATACAGTAACTCACCGACGCTGAAGAATGATAACTTTGTTTTCATTAGGATCGGTTTTGCTATTCAAAGAGGGTAGCGGCGCAGCTTGTTGCCCGCTTACCTGCCTCTCAATTGTAATTGGATCATTTTATTTCTTAATAAAAAAACCCAAAAAAAATTGGTATTAGAATTGAATGATAAGGTAGGCGTATCAACATCATCAGAAAAAAAAAACATTTTTTGAATATCTTAGGTTTATAAAATATGTATTTTAACAATTCCAAACAGTTCTACAATCGGTTTACAATGAAACCGATTTTAGTGATGAAAAACTAAATACAAAAGTAGGGTTTATCATGTTTAACCCATGTGTTCTGATTTAGATCATGATTTATGGAAAACATGAAGAGCTGATTAATCTACATCGCTCTGATACCACGTGTTGATCAGTTCTTCATGTTAGTAATTGAAAAGCATGATAATATGACAAACGTACAACAATATGCATACCCGTTACAACAAAAAAGGTAGCAACGGCAGAGGATTATGATCAAGAGGATATGATTGTCAGCTTGGTCAAGCCTTGTATATGGGAAGCTCGTTTAGGCTTGTCTAGCCTGAATGAGTCTTTTGTTTTTTTTTTTTAAAGTTTTTCCACTATTGGAATTTATATGTATTAATTATACAATGCACAACCGAGTTTGAGCCGAGCTTTAGCTTGTTTAGGTATTTCATGAGCTTGAGCTGAACTTAGGCTCGTTAAAGGTTTTTCCAAAAATACATAAAAAGAATTAAAAACGTAAATAAATCAACTAATAAATAATAAATGAGTAGAACCCAAACTTGAAAAAACAACTTACGAGCTGAGCTCAAGCTTTAGAAAAAAAAGCTCGAAACGAGCCAAAACGAGCTCTCGTGAGTCAAAACGAGCAGCCCCGGGGCTCGGCTGGTTTCAAGGGCACTTGATACGTCACTACAAAATCAGAAGAAAGAGACAGCCTGCTTCGTTAATATCATGGGATAATCTATGGTATGTTGATCCAATTTCAAACATCACTTTTGTGTTTATAAAACTTTGTTCCACTATCCATACGGTGTCGAGACATGAACAAAAGGTAATAAGAACTTGTTATTCATTAGGGGAACTAGGGAAATTTTAATTAATGTATCATATAACACTTATTGTTTCCTAGTGTCTTTTATTTTATAATCCTGATCTTGATTATAATGTCCTTAGTCCAGAACAACTTATGTTACAAGGTTTTAAAATACATTAGATGGTGACAAATGCCACATTATCGTATATGTTTGATGAACCACTAATTAATTAGAATCATGAACACTCTAATGATTCTGATGGAAAAGAGTCTGAATCTCACACCGAAATAAAGAAAGAATACTTGGAAAATTATTACAATTCTGAATCTCACACGGAAGATTTGATTTTCTGGCTTTCATTGATGCAGTCAAGGAAGCACGCCACTCACCAACTTCATACCCTATTGCTAAGTTTAGGGGATAATGTTAGCAACATATTCTTAAGGATGTTGGCGAATTTATTATTACTAGCATGCGTGCCCGCGCTTTGCGGCGGGTATGTATTATTGTACCAATTCACAATAATAAATTACAATTAAATTAACTATAAAGTTCTTCGTAATCAATTTATAGATAAAAAATACATTTAGCATATAAGTTCAGAAGAAATGTCAGTTTGGTAATTTCACAAAGTTAATGAGTAAAACTGAAACCAAACGGTTTCCAACAACTCTAAATCTGAATTTTTGATTTCAGCAAGAAACCGTCCCATACACATCCTTAATATAAAGATAAGGGTTCTTTAACATGTATAACACGAAACGTTTTAAGGTCTCATGTTGTATTTGTTAGATGTTACAAAGTTTGATGTAGTTTTAAGAGAATCATATTAATTTTGAAGTTGAAGTGTAGTATGCTACCTTGAAAGTCAAAGTGCATCACTTGGGTTTAGCTTATAGGCCTACCAACACAATCATTTCCTTGGGTTTAGTTTGTGTACATTTTGTTTGGATGTAGGTTACCTGGTGAAGGAAAAGACAAAGCTCACATATCCAATGCCGCCCCTGAGCTTTGTGATTAAGTTAATTTCAAGGGAAAATTTCCAAATTTCCAAAACTTTTAAAAATAAAGGACTTATGAATTACTCGTGGGCGTTGATTATGAGGCATGAAACTTATTTAGTCGTGACGAGTAAATGATTAGTGAACGTACTCGTTATGGTTAGTTTAAGGACACATGGCAAGTTCTAATTGGTTTCTACGAACTACTCGTCACGACTAGTTTACAATACTTATTTCTAGGATTTTTTGCAAATGATACCTAAAACTAAAATTTTTTTTTATAAATACTTATTTTGAGAATTTTCCCTAATTTCAATTAGTAAATTAACAAAAACTTTCAATTAATTCTTAATAGAACTTTTCGAACATAATATTAAACCTTTTTAACACAAAAAATGATTTAGTGTGAAAGATAGCAATCTATTTATGGTTATATAATTTATAACCGGTTGCAGTTCTGTTGAGCAATAATGCTATGCGCAATATATGTTTTCTTGATGTGGTGCATCCATATTAAAGCACTTACTTTGCAAAATCAAGACTCCTAAGTGCTAATACATACAAAGGGGTGCTGGAACTAATTACTAAAGCATTCCATCATGGACAGGAAATAAGTTCACGGATTTCTAAACCAAAAGTTTATGAATTTAGATTGTTTTCTTACTAAAAATCCTTACATGCTTATCAGTGGTATTAATCTAAGATGAAACCTTTGTTGGGCAGGTGCGTTTCGGTGATAGTTCATTTGTCACATAAAGGGAAAAGGCTCCATTACAATTACTTGTGATGATGATGTTTAGAGAATGATCTCAAACGTTTATTTTATCCCCAACTTAACGAGCAATATTTTAAGTTTGGGACAAGCAACCGAACATGGGTGCAAGGTGATTATGGAGGATGACCAACTTTTAGTTCTTGACAAATCGAGAAAGGTGATTATGAAGTCGGTTAGAGAAAGAAATCGGTTGTACAAGGTTAGGCTTCGGGTTGAAACACCAATTAGGGTTGAAACACCGATGTGTTTGTAATCAACTACTTCGGTTGAAAGACTTGATGACTGAAATACCCCCTATGGTTAATCTCGGTACTGAACTCTGAAAAAAGGCACACAAGAAGTACGAACTGGTTCGGAACCAAATACATGTTTCTCGAGATGTAATTTTTTAAGAGAAAAGAGGGTGGACCCGGGTTGACAAAAATCCTAAAAACCGAGTTAATTTCCTTCAGAGAGGCCCGAGTGGGGCTGCACAGTGCTCATTTTCAGCCGTTGAAATAGTTGGACAGGCGGCCCAATCTACTGATAGCATAGCTGCTGGAAATCTGCAGCCTAATTCAAAAATTCAGCAACTTTGTTTCGAGAAAGGAAGAGAAAACACTTTTGATGATCTGAAATTACTTTTAACTCAAGATGGTGAACCGACAAGGTATGTCGAAACATCTGGAGGAGTAAAAAATGGGAGAATCGAGACATGCTCGAAGTGAGATCTGCCTATTTCGAGTCAGAAATTAGGGGGTGATTGTTGGAATTAATTCCCATCCTCGAGTCAATGAGGAGGGTTGGGCCGACCCATCGAGCCTATGATGGATTGGTGTCTTGTTTATCAAGTTGAGCACATGACTTGGTTTACATGGAATAAATTACTTGGTGAACAAGTCGAGCAAATGACTTAGACAACAAGGAATTTATTTATTAATTATTATTTAGATTTGTTTTTGCCAATTAGTATTTGAATATGATTATAGCATTTGTATTCTAGTCTAGTTGGGTTTTCTAATATAAATTAGTATATATACCCGAGCTTGTGGGTTATATCATTAAGACTAAGAAGAATAAGAGTACTGTAATTTTCGAGTTAATGAAAATTATAGAGATCGAGCTTATGATCTAACTTTAGTTTTTGTGTTTATTGATCCGGTCACCAAACTTCATAAAGAAAACTGTGAATGTGAAGTGCGACATTCGTAACCAAATAAGGTATATCTTAATTGATGTACGACGAGTAAACGATCAACCGAACGATACTGGTTATAACTTAGATATATCGGGGGTCCATATATAAGGGATATATGTATAATAGTAACTAGCATATCAATATTATAGCCCTGATATATGTCACACCACAACCTAAGGTGTAAATGCCGGGCGTGAGCATGATTGTTCACAGCTCAAAGGTAACTATCATAAAATAAAGGTGACGATAACTATTAAATTGATTATTTCATTCAAAAACACACATCATCCAAATAAGACATATAATCCCAAAAACAAACAATAATCTAAGCAATAACTTAAAAATAAATTGTCTTTTAATAAACCTTAAAGTCTCATCTAGATGTCCATAACTTCGATCTTCAAGCCAATCTATAACATGCATATGCGTAGAAAATAAAATAGAGTTGTCGACATAATGTTGAGTGAGATTTATCACCAGATTTGCAATCATATATAAATATATGAAAGATAAACAAAACGTAATAAATTGAGTTAAATATAACCAAACCACGAGCCAGTAAAGTGTCAGTTGCCATTGCCAAGCGAATCGGGCGCCGGTTACTATGACGGTCATGTGATCATACTATAATGAGAATATGTTGGACATATCCGAATGCGATAAAATAAACAAATAAGCAGGTAGCAAGTATATTTGATTAACCACACACAACATCACGTTCGCTAGTTTGAGATATATATATATATATATATATATATATATATATATATATATATATATATATATATATATATATATATATATATATATATAATAAGAAATACTAAATAGTACGCATACGTCGTCCCCAAAAAGTTTGAAAGCTTAGTAAAATAGGGGAACGACAAAAACTCACCTTAAAATAATAGGCAATTAATTAAAAATAAGAATAAAATAAGCAATCGTCCGTTAACGCGCCAAATGAGATAAACCAACAGAACCTGAAACTTTAAGATAAGAAACTATAAGTAAAAACAAACTTGTTGCCGTTGGAATCAATCCAAGTGGATGAGTAAAACTCCAGTTATGTTAAATTTAATATTTAAACGAGTCGGTACTGACTATAATCCGAACAGCAATTCGGAAGTCGGGTTTTGGTCAGTAGCCTTAAAATTTCGTTACAAGAATAAAAGTCTTCTGAACCGAACATTGGTTTTGAACAGAAGTATGAGAAAACATAAAGT
Organism: Bidens hawaiensis; assembly: GCF_021521415.1. Classification (NCBI taxonomy): domain Eukaryota; kingdom Viridiplantae; phylum Streptophyta; class Magnoliopsida; order Asterales; family Asteraceae; genus Bidens; species Bidens hawaiensis. Next base: position 63,833 of record NW_027506367.1, on the reverse strand, counting down.
CAAACTTGTTGACTATTTTGCCCTTTAACGGGTTTTTAATGAAATTGACCAGTCAACACCCTTCAATCTCAGAAATCGATTGAAGGTTATTGACTAGGAAATATTTAAGAACAATTACTCATTTTACAACTTACCCGGAAAGTGAAAGGATCAACCAAAACGAAGAGTCAAAGGTTGAGAAATAAGCAAAGTCAAACATTTATGCTTGTATCTTCAACAATAATGCAAAAACCAAAAAGTTTGATGATGAACAGAGAAGGGTGACCACTGGAGATGCTCTCTTAGGGTTAGTTAAAGTTTGTGGCAAGTTAATATGAGTTGTTTATATAGTATATACTAAAACGAACTAATTATGGTTAATATGCTCGTTTAAGCAACTGAATATGAAATTAATGACTAAATCAATATAATATCAGTAAATTTCGTGCTTGATCAGTAGATTATGAACATGGACATGTATTTTAGTTATATTCCTTTTCTTGGACCTTAATTTACTCGATTTATGCCAAAAATAAGCGAATTGCATGCTAAAAACGAACTAGGAATGTATAACAAGAAAATAATCTGATCAGACATGCCATAGCGCAGCGCGGCCACCTATGGTGGCTGCCGTCACGTGGCGCCCCCGGCTTCCAGGGGGAAAAATTTTCATTTTTTGCAATTTAAGTCCTTGTAGTTTGAGAATTGGTTAAATATTGAACCTTTTATGCATAAAACAAGAATTTAACATCTTGTAAAGTATAAAGGGTATAAAGTGAACATGCAAAACTTAAATACTCAAAAATGCTTCATTTTATTAAGGATTAAGATCCAAATAAGGTTCGCCAACGATAAAACGAAAACAAAACGAATACGGTAAAACATGAAATGTTACAGTATCCCCTACCTTTTGGAATTTCGTCCCGAAATTAGAGAATTAACTGTAGCAAAAAAATGAGGATATTTCTATTTCATTTGGTCTCCACATTCCCAAGTAAACTCGGCCCCTTGCTTCGATTCCCAACGAACTTTGACTAACGGTATGCGACTACGTTTAGTAACTTTATCTTTATGGTCCATAATCTCAACGGGTCTTTCAACGAAATGCATGGTCTCATCAATACGAACTTCATCAAGAGGTATTTGGAAATTTCCCTCGGCAAGACACTTCTTCAAATTCGATACGTGAAACACCAGATACGCGTTTGAGAGTTCAGAAGGAAGTTTAAGCTTATAAGAAACGAGACCAATACGATCGAGAATTTCAAACGGACCAACGAAACGAGGAGATAACTTCCCTTTCTTCCCAAATCTAGCTACTCCTTTCCACATAGATACCTTCAAAAGAACACGATCACCAACATTGAATTCTAACGGCTTCCTTCGTTTATTCGCATAACTCTTTTGACGACTACGAGCAGCGAGTAAATTCTGAAAGATTTGAGCAATATGATCAGTCGTTTCTTGAACTAAATCAAGACCAGTAATTTGAGATTCTCCAACTTCATTCCAAAAAATCAGAAAACGACATTTGCGGCCATAAAGGGCTTCGAAAGTTGCTATACCAATGCTAGAGTGAAAGCTATTGTTATACGAAAACTCAATGAGCTGCAAATGAATATTCGAATTTCCCCTAAAATCGAGGACACAAGGGCGAAGCATGTCTTCTAGAGTTTGAATCGTACGCTCAGACTGACCATCGGATTGCAGATGATAGGCAGTACTGAGGTCCAAACGAGTTCCCAAATCTAATTGAAGAGACTTCCAAAAACGAGAAGTGAAACGACCATCTCTATCGGAGATAATGGTTAACGGAGTCCCATGATGGCAAACAATCTTTTCCACGTAAATGCGTGCCAATTGATCCACAGAATAAGTTTCCTTGATGGGAACGAAATGAGCGGATTTCATCAAACAATCAATGAGTAACCAAATACTATCATGTTGCTTTTAGGAAGAAGGAAGCTTAGTGATAAAGTCCATAGCAATATCTTCCCACTTCTATACGGGAACGGGAGGTTGCTCGAGCAAACCATAAGGTAGATGATGCTTGGATTTGACTTTAGAACACGTGAGACATTTTTCAACATAAAGAGCAATGTCTTCCTTCATTCCGGGCCACCAAAAGATGGAACGAAGATCAGCGTACATTTTATCCGCACCGGGATATTCAGAATATCATGACTTATGAGCTTCGGCCATAATGAATGTGCGAAGATCATCACGATCGAGAATCCACAAACGGTTAAGAAAATAAAGCAGACCATTGGGCTTAGTTTCCAATTGAGATTCCGCACCACACGACATCTCGTCATACATATTGCCCTCGGTGACGGATTCGTGTTGGGAATTAAGAATACGCTCTTCAAGATCATTTTGAACAAGAACACAAGTAAGCAGAAATGATTTGACTTGTTTCTTACGGCTAAGAGCGTCGGTCACGACATTAGCTTTACCGGGATAGTAGCGAATTTCGCAATCATAGTCACTAAGCAACTCGGCTCAATGATGTTGTCTCATATTGAGTTCCTTTTGATCAAAGATGTGTTGGAGACTTATGGTCGATAAACACTACGCATTTGGTACAATAGAGATAATGCCTCCAAATCTTCAAGGCGAATATGACAGCACCAAGCTCGAGATCATGTGTCGTATAATTCTTTTAGTGAACCTTGAGTTGTCTCGAAGCATACACGATAACCTTGTCTCGTTGCATGAGAACACAACCGAGAGCTTGGTTAGAAGCATCACAGAATACGATGAAATCTTCACTACCTTCGGGAAGGGTAAGAATAGGAGCATTACAAAGCATGTCCTTAATTTTTTGAAACGCTTATTCTTGCTTTGACCCCCACTTGTAAGGTTTACCCTTATGGGTTAGAGCGGTGAGGGGCAATGCAATCTTCGAGAAATTTCGAATGAAACGATGGTAATATCCCACAAAACCAAGAAAAGAACGAACTTCGGTGGGAGAAGTCGGTGTCTTCCAATTCTTGACGGCTTCTGTAACACCCCAACTAGATGAGCTGACGTGTCATAATAAATATGGTTTCTGAACAAAAGACATAATTTTATTTATTTACTTGTCAAAGGTATAATATATTAGACAAGGAAAACTTAAGGTTAATTTACACACTAGATTCTTTATTAGTATCCTGATGTTTTATTCTTCTCTCTTAATCCCGCCCAAAGTATCCTGTGGTCCTGTATACAAAGATATAAATAACGGATTGAGCCAAATGCTCAGTACGAAATAATAGGCTCAAACAATTAATGATTTAATGAAACATAATTTAGATTGAACTTACGGTAAATGATACTATACAAAGTAACCTTATTATATAAATTAAATCATATCATACGGATGTACCCATGAGCGAACATAAAACTTGACAATATACAGATAGCTATTCTTGTATATTTATCACACGAGATGGCGAGTTGGCATACCTGTTATCCGTCTCCTTAATATTAATCCTAGGATCGATCCATACGCCTCCTAATAGCCATATGTACCAAACTTGTACTTAAGAGACGTCGTGAACTGATCTCACCGTCACGGGCGGTGCACATGTTGCCGATGGCGCAACAACATGCTCGTGGGACACTCCACAAGACGCGACACTCAGGGCATCAGAATACAATTGGTCTTATTCACATAAATTATAGAAAATATTTTATCAAAATAATGCGTAACATATATCAGAATATGTGATAATGAGTATAATTAAACATAATACTATCGCGTGACATGAAAGCTAAATCCAACGCCATAATTAGAATTGGAATCCAACGGATAGTCAAATGAATTGATAATCCAAAGACGTGAGGAGTTTTAAAATATATATGAACTCAATTGGTTTATATCAATTGAATATGAAAGTAATGAAGAGTGAGGGGTAACGATCCGTACCTTTAATGTTTCAAGGCAATGTATAACTTTTTACGAGAGCTCTAGTTATCTACATTCGTGTTATTTAGAATTATTATTGATTCATTTGAAATTCAGGTATCTGGTTTTGAAGATAAAGCACACTAATATGTATGATTGTAAATTGTTTTAAAAGAAAATATACTTATAAATAACTGTACATAGTATCGTAATTATGTTCGTTGTTGATGTATATTCAAAATTTTAATATTTTTTAGATATTAATGTTTGTATTATTATAATAATATATCTATAAATTGACTTACAGTTCATTGCAATAAAGTTTATGTATTTCACGTTATTATATTTTTTGTTAGGGCTCGAATTTTCAGTATCCTAATCTAAGGATATGTTCAGGATAACTCCAGGATATAGTATCCTCTGAAGATACAAGTATCCTTAATATACAATTGTGCTAACGATTCCACCGCCTTTCTTTGATTTTACCAGGTCATACAACATTCCCATGTGCTCCTAAGGACTCGGACTACTCGCCAACAACCTCAAAGAACGTGCTCAACAAAGGAAAACGGCCACCTTAAATAGAACGTGTTCTAAAAGGAAACGCGGAAATCAAAACGGCTACCTTAAATAGGACGTCGTAAAAAAGGAAACATGGCTAAATGGAAGGAATCGATTACACCCGGAATAATAGCAACGGCTAATTGATTTAGTCCATAATTTCCATAATTATAGGCCTTATTGTTAGCTTTATTTTTGTATAAATAGAGCACTACTCGGATCAAACAACACACACACTTTAGCACTCGAGAACTTACTAGTACTCGCATTCTCTGTAATCATGATCAAGTTTGAGCTCCAGAATTGGAAACACCTTTATTATTAATAAACCGGTGGTAATAGTTTTCACCACCTGGGGTTTTTTTCTTGTTATCCTCAGGATAAGGGGTTTTTTTCCTCGCAACAAATCTCTGTGTTCCAGCACTTTTACGTTCATTTCAAGGAAGCACCGAGTCCCATTTAATAATTTGGTTACGAAATCACCTTTGTCAACTTTTGACCAAAACAATTTGGCGCCCACCGTGGGGCCAACGATGCTTTAATCCATTAAATCCGCTTATTTCATTCACCTTCACTCTCTTCATTATAGCCTCACAACCAAAAACTAGCTCCATTCTTGCTCTGGGCACCACTGCTTCAAATGTTAACCCCGCTCCTCCGTCGGTCCCAAAGAAGAGCGCTCAACCCAAAGAAGAACTTCCATCGTACCCGGGAACCTCTACACGGGTAGATCCGGTTATTTCTAACAATGATATTTTTTCTTTGATGAAACAGGTCAAAACTCACATGGAGCAGCAAGAGAAGACCAACTCAAGGCTATTTAAGAAGATTGAAGGGATCAAGAAAAAACCAGGGCAAGAGACTACTCCAATCATGCCGTGGGCTCTTGATTTTGGTTCTCCAGAATCATCTATCCTTTAGAATCCCGGATCCTTGGGGACACAATCAACAAGGACTTCGTCTCAGCAGCAGTCAGGATATTGGGGAACTTATCCTCCGGTATCCCTGGAGTTACCCAGACCAACGAGGCCAGAATCCATCAACATGCAGCCTCGTTCAACCTTGCTAGCCGGCATGTTCTCGTCAGAATCTCCCATGGTGTCCTCTGAAGTGCATATTGGTGATGACATCCCTATGCAGACATCACCTTATCCTGAGGATCCAAGAAGGGAAAATGGGCTGAAGAACTACCATTTGTTCTTTGGGCTGATAGGACCACTTCAAAAAATGAAACAGGACAAACACCTTTCTCTTTGGTGTTTGGGGCCGAAGCTGTTATCCCTACAGAGATGGTGATCCCCATAGCAAGAACCAGCATCCAAGATACTGAGTCCAACAACCAAAGCCTTATTAAAGACCTTGAAACTATTGATGAGCTCAGAGATCTAGCTAAGATCAGAATGGCAGCATATCAACAAAGAATAGCCAAGTCCTACAACAAGAACATTTGAATCCGAAGATTCCAAGTAGGGGACATGGTGTTAAGAAAGAGATTCCAGAATACCACTAACCTAGCATATGGAAAGCTAGCTCTAAAGTGGGAAGGCCCTTACTTGATCGATTCAGAAGCGGGCAAAAGGTCCTACAGATTAATCACTATGGAAGGAGTCCCTATACCAAGAGCTTGGAATGCTATCCATCTCAAGGCATATTTTTGCTAGTATCCTTAACTGGTATGTTCATATCCTCAACATCTTAGGATAAAGGTATGTTCCCTGATCTACTTTTACATTGTTTCATATTTAAACTTTATTATCTCTTTATCAAGTTTACTGACTTAAGCATCGGAGGGGTGTTAGCTAGGCTAACACCCACCCTCATCAAGAGCTCAGTGTTTTGCAGTTATCCCAAGGATATGTTATCTTCACAACAGTCAGAGGCTGATCACCTCACACACGAATAAGATTTTCCTGATATCTTCTAAGGTTTAAAGGTTTTCACCTTTCCAACGAACACTTGGAGCGCACGAATAAGATATCTTGGATATCTTCTAAGGTTTAAAGGTTTTCACATTTCCAATGAACGCCTGGAGCGCACGAATAAGATATCTTGGATATCTTCTAAGGTTTAATGGTTTTCACTTTTCCAACGAACGCCTAGAGCGCATGAATAAGATATCTTGGATATCTTCTAAGGTTTAAAGGTTTTCACCTTTCCAATGAACGCCTGGAGCGCACGATGATTCGGAAATAGTTCGAGACAGGCGGACCAGACCAGCTGATAATCCGTTTGTTGTTGGCTATATACTGAATCCTTAAGATAAGTGGCAGACGTGTCACGCATACGGCTTATAACATTTTCACGTTATCTAAGATTTATAACATTATCATGTTATCTAAAGTTTTGGCATTTTCATGTCCACATGTTTGGGACTTTCCCCAGTTGTACCTAAGGTTTAGACATTTTCATGTCTCGCAAGTAAAGGCCTTGTCGCTAGTAAAAAGGCTTTATCACCAGGATTATCTAACTTTGTTTTGACAGATCGGAAATCGGCCAAGTCGATAAGTATAGAGATGTTACTAAGTTGTTTTAACTTATTAAAATTCCAGAAGCTTGATACTTAAAAAGATCAACAGTTGGGGACATCATATGTAAACTTGTTAAGTTTATAAACGTTCTCTATAAAGATACTCTTTACACTTAGTTTTTTTTACATATTTTATCTTTCAAGACATAATCTTTTGGTTTAAATATGACAATTCATATTTACACAAGACTTAAGGGTATATTATCCTTATAGGTGTTTCATCTTAATATATAATAGGGATCAAAACATATTTTCCAAAGATAAAATCCTTAAAGTTTTTTACTTTGAAATAAGATGAATTTAAGAATTCTGTTACAGATATATTATCCTCAAGATAATTTATTTTAAAAACTTAAGAATATTTCATACGCATGCTCTAACAAGTTATCCAAAGTAACAAACAGATAGAACACAATGTTAAAACCAAAAGGTTATGTTGTTACTAATATTAAGTGCAGATGGATAGAAAGACAATACAAGGGCTTCATCTTCAACAAGTGGAAGATCCATCCACCCAAGCATTGCTAAATGGTCAAAAGTCAAGATAACATGGGTTTCGTCTTGAAAAGTCAAGATCTCTCCACCCATGTATCCTATTATCCTAAGCTTACTTGTTCAAGACAAGAAACTAAAAATTGTTCAACAGCCATTACAACCCAACATCAAACCATCAACAAACACATAAACCTTAAAAAATTGGGCTCAAGCCTTTTCTTTACTGCTATCATCGCCCAATTGTGCTCCATCACCAACCGCCTTCACTGCATCCTTGATCACCACCTCCACAGCCTCTTCCGCTGCCTTCTCCGCTCCACTCGGACTAGCCTCCTCCACATTCTCACCGTTAAGCTCAGCCAAGACTCTCTCCCAAGCAGCCACATCCCAAAAAGGAGTCTCCAGTCCTGCATCTTTTGCCTCCTTGGCCATCCTAAGCCGGGACTGGAAAATGGAGATAGTAGTCGACTTCTTCGCCCCCTCAGTAACTTCTTGGATCTTCACCAAACTATCTGCTTCTTGATGGACGAGCTCCTTTATGGCTAGCGAGAGTTCCTGCTTCAAATCCTCAATCTCCTTGGTCTTCTTGTCAAGGAGGTTGGTTTTGGCAGTTGCGATCTTTAGCATCTCGGCTATACGGGTATTGGCGTCAAGAAGTTCGTAATGTAGATCGTTAAAGCATGAGGATAGCTGCTCCAGTCCCTGCCCAAAATAAATTATGCTCAGCATATGTTATCTTCAAAATATGGGGATACGATCAGAAGGCATACCTTGTTAAACTCGAGGTTCCAGGTCGGAGAAGAATCGGAGACCTCCTGGGTTTTCCTCTTCTTAGAACCTTTGGCACGACTGCTTTCGAGTTTTGGCTGGAGGACAGGAGTGGCTTCCTTTTTCTTGGTGCTGCGAGTGGAGACCATGCTTTCAATGTCGTCAAGGATGAAAACTGAAGCAGATTTTCCTACAAAAGTGCAGGTTAGTATCTCTGACCCTTAATTTTTCTAACATCTCAATGTTTCTTACCAGACATAACAGAGCCAGCTGATGGCGAGGGTACTTGGAGACCGGACTGGAAAAGAAATGTTCTTTCCTCCTCGTTAATGAGGTAGAAAGAAGACAGCTTGCTCTCGGTATCCTTACTGGGAGGGGCAATCTCGAAGAACTTCAGAGCTGCAAAGACAAAAAGATATCAATTACGAAGATATCCGCATACATCTTCAAGATAATATATACTACTTTTAGAAACCCAGGAAGAGTCTCAAAGTGTGGAAGAGAATCCCTCCTAATAAAGAAGAATTGTCTCTTCCACTGGTCATTATTTTGGGTATTTCTCAGGACAAGTGGGGTTCGACCAGATCTGGTTTTAAAAAGGTATCTTGAGGATCCATGGCTGCGGAGGTCATAGACAGAAGCAAGCTCAGAAAGGGAAAAGTCAATAGTATGTTCAGCAATCAATCTCTCCAGCACGAACAAAGTCCTCCAAATCATGGGCATGGTTTGAGCAAAGCTAAGACCAGTCCTATTAAAGAACTCGGTAGTAAAGGCCGGAAATGGGTAAGAAAAACCAATCTTGAAAGGCAAGTATGGAAAACAGAACCAGGTTTTTGAAACAAGATCGGAAGAAATGGCGGCATCAAAGGCTTGAAAATAGTTCCCGGAGGAAAACAACCCCGAGACTAAAGATTAGCAATGTCGGAATTACCAAAAGTACATATCTCACTCGCAGGGTTAGCGAGGAGATTTTGTGACACAAAATCTTCGATGCCAGAATTATGAAGCTATGGGGCCATGATTTCGTGAAGATAAGAGAAAAGAAAGAAGGAAGAAATTACCTAGATAAAGTGAGTGATGGATGAAAGTGTTATCCGGGTAGTTATATGGGCAATCTACGGTTTAGCGAAATTCCAGGATGTGTGACACGTTCAGCGAGATCCATCGCACATGCAAGAATTCAAAATTCAACATTCAAAATTTTACAGCTGTAATCCATATCTACAGCTGTTAAATTTGGGGACAATTGTTAGGGCTCGGATTTTCGGTATCCTTAGCATGCAATATGTTCAGGATAGCTCACGGAAATGGTATCCTCCAAGGTGACAGGTATCCTAAATATGTTGTATAACTAACATATTGTTTGCTATTTTCCTTGTTTAACAGGTCAAGGGACGTTGGCTTGATTCCCTAAAGACTTGGACATTCCATTAATAGAACATGATGAAAAAGGGAACGTGCTTAATGGAGTGATTAACGGCTAAATAGGATTTAGTCTACTATTTCCAAAATTATAGGCAATGTTGTTAGTCTCCTCTTGTTATAAATAAAGAAATAAGATCAGATCAACACACACACTCTAGACAGACGAGACTTACTAGTACTCGCATTCTCTGTAATCACGATCGAGTTTTAGCTCCATACTTGTAACCACTTTTTGTTATTAATAAACCGGTGGTGATAGTTTTCACCGCCCGGGGTTTTTTTCTTGTTATCGTCAGGATAACGAGTTTTTTCCTCGCAACAAATCTCTGTGTTAAAGTCATTTTTACAAGCTCCTGGTCCCATTTTACTAATTTGGTTACGATATTACCTTTGTCAATTTTTGACCAAAACACATAGAGTAACTTTTATTAGATTGATAATCATATAAAGCAGAAGAGATTTTAGCCATTTGCATCAAGCTTAAACTTCCTACTTGCATGTGTGTCCCTCCAGAAGCACACACTATAATAAGAGGTAGAAATTATTTAGTAGCGTATTCAATCAAACGGGTAATTTTCTCCCCAACTACGGATCCCATACTACCCCCATAAACTGAAAATCCATAACCGCAATTGCTACGTTAATACCGTCTAGTTGCCCTATGCCTGTTTGAACAACCTCAGTTAATCTTGTCTTTCTTTGATAATAGTTGATCCAATTTTTATAAGGCTTCTCCTCCGAATGAAATTCAATGGGATCCAGAGAGACCATGTCTTCATCAATAGGCTCCCAAGTACCCGGATTGATCGAAAGTTCGATTCTATCTGAACTACTCATTTTCAAATGATATCCACATTGTTCACAAAGAATCATTTTTTATTTAAAAAATTTCTTACAATTAAATGCATAACAATTTTCACATTGAACCCACAAATGCTTGTATTTTTGAGGTACATCCAGATCATTAGAACTTTCCAGATCAGTAGAACTTTCTCGTATAATTTGATCACTCATTCTGGCATCCGCGTTTTTACTACTATTTCCACTTTCACCGCAAAATGTAATTGTGACTGGAATTGTCAATACCACTTACAGTGTAACTATCAATACACATTTGAGACTGAAGATAACTGTCAATGCAACTATTCATGTGATATACTGAGTATCATTCATGGAATGATCATTTATGGAAGGATCATTCATGGAAGGATCATTGTCGGGATTCTTACTCTTAGATCTAGTATTCAGATAACTAGAATTCCGATAAAAAGAACTTGCTAGTTCACTACAAAAAGAAGGATCATTGTCAATCTCAAAAATTTGATTTTCAATATTAAAATATATAGAATAAATGTCCCCATTATTCTCTTTAACTAAAAAAGTATCATTAGAGATGAAATTCCGAATGTCCTTGACGCCAAAAGAAAGATCAACATTACTGTAATTGTCATTTATATTCCGATCTTGACTTTCACTGGCATTTTCAATTTCAATTGGACCAAGACTACCCGTTGATTTACATAGCCTACATTTGTGTTCGAACTCCTTCTTAAGTAAGATCGAATTGAACCAACATCTTTTCATATAGTTTTATTGCTCCATATTTGCATGAAAATACAATAGATGAATAGTCATTCGACGAAAAATCATTTATTTGAATTTTGAATATTGTATTTCCTATCAAGAATAAGCATATAAATACAATCACTAGAATTATTAACTAATAAGAAGTGTGAGTATTGAAAAAAGGATTTGTTCTCTCCACAAACCTAGGAACAATTTGTTCGTAAAATCTCGTCTGATAACTAATAATAAGTTAAGTTTCTATTACAATACGAATATGGAATAAAAAGGACAATATGCCGGATGGGTAGAAAGAGTTGTGATACCTGTCTCGATCCAGGGAAACTATAGGATCTAAAAGAATATCCCAATCCTAAGGATCCATAGGATTCATTGTGGATCCAATACAAAAATAGAATGATTTGAGTTGTTTAGTCTTCGAGTTTTTTTTTGAAATTTTCTATATCTATATAAGTATGTAAAATATATGCATGTTCGATTCGGCCCAATCTTTTACTAAAAAATTGGGCCGAATTTCATTGAAATTCAATTAAGAGAACGAACGTTATATCTTATTATCCTTATCCAAAGTATCCGTTGCTTGGAATTTAATCAATAGTGTCCACTGCAGCGAATTCAAATTTGATCTCCTTCCATACTTCACACGCAGCAGCTAGTTCAGGACTCCATTTGGTAGCCTCGCGGATAATTTCATTGCCCTCAACAGCAAGATCGCGTCTTTCATTACGAGCTTGTACACATGCTTCTAGAGCTACTCGATTAGCTATCGCACCAGGTGCATTTCTCCAAGGGTGCCCTAAAGTTCCTCCATCGAACTATAGTACGGAATCATCCCCAAATATCTCAGTCAAATCAAGCATATACCAAACGTGAATACCTCTCGAAGCTACAGGCAGAACACCTGGTAGAGAGACCCAATCTTGGGTGAAATAAATACCACGACTTCTATCTTTTTCAATAAAATCATCACGTAGTAAATCAACAAACCCTAAAGTGATGTCTCTTTCCCCTTCAAGTTTACCTACTACGGTACCAGAATGAATGTGATCTCCACCAGACATACGTAACGCTTTAGCTAGTACACGGAAGTGCATATCGTGATTCTTCGGTCTATCAATAACAGCATTCATTGCATGGTGGATGTGAAGAAGTAGGCCATTATCTCGGCAATAATGAGTCAAGCTAGTATTTGCATTGAATCCCCGTGTTAGGTAGTCATGCGTTACGATAGGAACTCCCAATTCTCTGGAAAATATAGCCCTTTTCATCATATCTTCGCATGTACCCGTAGTAGCATTCAAGTAATGCCCTTTGATTTCACCTGTTTCAGCTTGTGATTTATAAATAGCTTCGGCGCATAATAAGAAACGGTCTCTCCAACGCATAAATGGTTGGGAGTTCACGTTCTCATCATCTTTACTAAAATCAAGGCCACCACGAAGACATTCATAACAAGCTCTACTGTAGTTTTTAGCGGATAACCCCAATTTAGGTTTACCCAACAGGGGACGACCATACTTGTTCAATTTATCTCACTCAACTTGGATACCGTGAGGCGGACCGTCGAAAGTTTTAACATACGCAGTAGGAATTCGCAAATCTTCCAGACGTAGAGCACACAGGGCTTTGAACCCAAATACATTACCTACCATGGAAGTAAACATGTTAGTAATAGAACCTTCTTCAAAAAAGTCTAATGGGTAAGCTACATAAGCAATAAATTGACTTTCTTCTCCAGGAACAGGCTCGATGCCATAACATCGTCCTTTGTAATGATCAAGGCTCGTAAGTCCATCAGTCCATACAGTTTTCCATGTAGCAGTAGAAGATCCGGAGGCTACTACGGCCCCTGCTTCTTTAGGCGGAACTCCAGGTTGAGGAGTTACCCGAAATGCTGCCAAGATATCAGTACCCTTTATACTTTTCAATGTTTTGCTTATGTACAACGCCTAATTCATGTCGAGTAGACCTTAAATACTTCTTTTATGCATAAAACAAGAATTGAACATCATGTAAAGTATAAAGGGTATTAAGTGAACGTGCAAAACTTAAATACTCATAAATGCTTCATATTATTAAGGATTAAGATCCGAATAAGGTTTGCACAACGATAAAACAAAAACAAAACGAATACGGTAGGACCCGAAATGTTACAATATATAGAAAACCAATTAAACGGAAAAATTTCCGGTTAATAATACACAATGATATAATCACAAAAGCTAGTACTAAAACAAGCATTGTATAATCCGTCAAGCCGAAAAAGACTTATGAAGTACTTTTTTGAGATGTTTTAAGCAACTTATAAAAATATTTTAAACTTTTACATCCAAATGGTATGTTTTCTTTAAATTACAAAATTAAGCCAAATAACTCTCGTATTTGCTATATTATTCCACCCCAACCATTATTTTTAGCCAAAAACCCAAACCGAACTTAAAATGAACCTGAAATTTATCGCTTACGCACATAGAATGAGAAAAGAATAAAAAAAGGGGCTAGGGGGGCCATTCCTATTTCCGATCAGAATTGTGGGGGGGGGGGGGGTTCCCACTCCTTTGTTTCATGTCTTTTAAGCCTCCTTAATCTCATCCATTTGTAATATCTTGCATACAAATGGATTTTAAGTGTATCATAACTCAATGTAAAACCATGATTTTTAAGCCTCCTCTCTTCAAATTTTCAGCCAAAACTCAATGTAAAACCATGATTTTAAAGTGTTTTAATCGTGTGTTTAATCAAAATATTTAGGTTTGATTAAGGAAAATGATAATTAATCATGAAAAACCCTTCAAAATGAAACAAAAACAATTTTGATGCTAAACATGTGTACTAAACTGTATCATAAACTTTTCGGGTGAAAAAGTCGGATTATAAGGTTTAAATCGCGGTTTTACGGATTAAAAACACGGTTTAGGACCCTAACCGAAACCATATGTTACAAGGCTTGATTATTGATGCTAAATGCTTGTTTTTGTTGTACATGACATGTAGATATACTATCTAGCTAGCAAAGAACCCGCAAACACAAGAAAAAGGCTTAACCGAGCGAGAAACGCAAAGGTATTAACCGAAAAGCTCGCTTAGAGGCGGTTTGGGTCTAGACAATGACGTGTTAATTATTAGCCCATGAAAATTTTCAGGAACAGTAGCTTCTATATTAATGAGTCTATGTTCAAATTAGAGAATTTTTCAAAAAGTTGGGAATATTTGGCGAATTTATTACTATTTATTGAGGTTTTATTATGAAAAATAGCAAAACAGCTTGGAAATTTCTGAAATTTTGTGAAGAAATCAGGTGCACCATTATAAAGTCACACAAACATTTTGGGATCAATTAGCGAACCCTAGCTGTAACGCCCGTTAATTCCGGTTTCAAGAATTAAAGCTTGTAGAGTATGTATAATTCTCGGGATTTATCCGACGTTTCTCGGAAGCCTTTGCGTCATCTCGGTACGTTAAACCATTTAACTTTCCTTCCATTTTGCCTTACACTTCAATTTGGAGGGACTTGGACGTAACTTTTGTTTTATATCATAAAACAAAACAAACCCTAACCCTAACTCCTACCAGCAGCCGACCGCAGCAGCTACAGCCCTCCCACCTCATTTTCCGTGCAGCTCCAGCCGAGTTCCAGCCCTCCCGAGCCTAATTCGAGGTCGGTATTAAGTGTCTACAACTCTTTTACACCTTAATTGATCATATTAACGCGTTTATTGGTCGTTAAGATTGAGCTTTGATGATAACAGCTTGCTGACAAATTCGTATACGTTTATTGTAGGGTCTGTAACGCGATGTTAATCCACTTTTTTTGATCGATTCTTGATTCCATGATGTTCTACTTTGAGTCTAGTTTCCAGAAAGGTATAATACGTAATATTTGGACGAGATTTGAATGGTTTTTATGATTTTATAAAATCGAGTGTCTTCCCGACGTCATAACCTTTTTTCGACAGGTCCAAATTGGTTGGTTCCACTTCTGGAAGTTAGTAATTTGAGTTAGGAGCCAAACCCAATTGGAATCGTTTAATTGGTTCGGTAATGAATTTTATAAAAATAAAACGATTTTGTTGCGCACTGAAATAGCTGCACGTACCTTGCTGTGTTGGAGGAATTTTTATAATTTTTGTATCCAATAGAAAAATATAATAAAAATATTTTTATAAACCTAAGACATTTATTAAAGTCTGGTAAAAACTTTAATAATTTATTTCAAAGGTTATCCTATGTAATTAAATGCATCTTCGCATGCAAAAATCTTCACGTTTTACTCGTTATTAATCGATAAGTTCGTTTTAGGCTTAACCAGTGGATGTTCAATTGTGTTCTTGTCGGGGCTGTTTGAAGTGAGTTTTTGCACCACAATCTTCCTAGGTATGTCCCGTATATCATACTCAAAGATCATGTTCTTAGGTGTTCGTTAAGTTGATCAACTAGTTGTAGTTTGATTGTTATGTTCGGTTGTCTAGAATTGTTGAGTTTGATGCGTTAATCGGTTGGATGACCAACCGAATCAGTTTGCATGGCCCTAGGGGAGTCTAATGGCTGTGGGAAAATTATTTTTTTTTTGATGCTCGGGGCTGTTGTGGTTAGTGCTTCGTCAATCGAGTCGGCGGTGCGTGAATTTTCGTTTAAACGGTAAAGTAAGAGTTGTAAAAAGTAACCGTCAACCCTATCAAATCGGGTGACATAATCTTGACAAATGAAAAGATTTAAAATGGAATTTGGTCCATTCGGGGCTGATTCGTTTAACAAATGGTTTTAAGGTTTATTGCACGTGCATTCGACCCGAATTGATTTTCCTTGAGCCTTGGGCGAAGTTGTTGGGCCTTGGGCCAAGTCGTTGGGCCTCGGGCCAAGTTGTTGGGCCTCGGGCCAAGTGTTGGGCCTCGGGCCAAGTGTTGGGCCTCGGGCCAAGTTGTTCGGCCTTGGGCCAAGTGTTGGGCCTTGGGCCAAGTTGTTGGGCCTTGGGCCAAAGTGTTGGGCATGAACGGCCCATTAGGCAAAAGTGTTCTTACGGTCTAGTTTTGTAACGTGTTGTGTATAATTTATAGGCCCTTGCTTGTGATTGTGCACTTAGGGATTTCCTAGCTCGTTGCAAGTGTTCGACTGATTTTAGGTGAGTTCTCGATGCCCCATTTAACTCTTTTTAAGTTTTGGGCTAGCATGCACACCTAAGTGTTTTTCTTACTTGATGAAATGTTTTGAATGGTTTTACATAGGCTTGCTAGTATCGGTAGGCCTTGGAATGTTATGGAATGTGTATGTATATATATATATATATATATATATATTTATATATATTTAGAATGGCCATTATTTGGCGAATGTTGTAGTCGTCTCGACTACTGAATGTTGCGTATGCCTACCTTGTGTTTGCACGCGCCGAATGTTACGTGTTTGGGTTGTACGTTTGCTCGACCCTGAATGTTTGTAGTCGTCTTGACTACTGAATGTTGCGTATGCCTACTTTGTGTTTGCATGCGCTGAATGTTACGTGTTTGGGTTGCACGTTTTCTCGGCCCTGAATGTTATTATTGAATGTTATATATATATATATAGTGATATATATAGGAATGCACGTATAGAGATGCTCATACGTAAGGATGATTATTTATTTGAATGTGGTGACCTAACCGATGTACTTCCGTTTACCGTTTTAAAACCGTTGGAATGATTATTAAAACTGTTGCTACTTATTTAAAACTTGAACTCACTCAGCTTAAGCTGACTTTGTGTGCATGTTAGTGTGAGTTTCAGGTTAGGAAGAGGATGCCTTATCGCTTGGACATGCATGGAGCTACTTGGACGGTGAAGGGCATACTGGAATGAAGAATTACTTACAAACCTTTTATTTCAAAAGACTTTTAAAAGTTATAATTAATTTTGATTTTGGGAACTTATTCATCTATTTACGTTTTCCGCCAAATTATACTCTGTAATGCTATTTTAATGCAAAGAATTGTTTTTAAGTTTATTTAATTTCTCAAGTGTTTTGTATGATTACCAACTGTGGGGTTTCCCGGGGTTCGGGGCCTTACAAGTTGGTATCAGAGCCAAATTGAAGTGTAAGGCAAAATGGAAGGAAAGTTAAATGGTTTAACGTACCGAGATGACGCAAAGGCTTCCAAGAAACATCAGATAAATCCCGAGAATTATACATACTCTACAAGCTTTAATTCTTGAAACCGGAATTAACGGGCGTTACAATAGCTATAGTTTATGGGTTCTCATTTAATCAAAATTTAATTATCGTTTATTGCCCAAAAGGTATTTTAGCTAAATAATTTGGTTCTAGAAATTTTACAGGGATTTTATGAAGATATTTTGACCACTCAGAAAAATAATCAGATTTTTCGGGTATCGTTTGGTATAAACGGATGAATTATCGATTAAAAATATCATTTAAAATGACTTTTCATAAATAAATAAATAAGTTAATATTTTTAAAAACAATAATTAGCATGTGTATAAATATTTGTAATTTAAACATATTCGGATAAAATGTTGTGCTAATTTGAAAGTTTAACTAATATAAGTTCTAATAAAACCGGGAACGTTGTGATTAACGAACCTGCTGAGATATCAAAATGACAAAAGTGGTCAAAAATCATTATTTTGGATAAATTAAGTAAAATCAAACCATTTGAAAGAAAGTCGGGCAATTCAGATGCATTGTGCGTGTTTTCTACAACCCAGTCTGTATAAAACGGAAACGTACCCTGTAGCGAATCTGGATACCTAACCATAATTTCTCTTTATAGTTTGAGTAATTTTATCAAACAACATGTTTACTCAAGTTTGTGTGATCTTACCTATTTTCGAAACGCTTAAACGAACAACTTTTCTCGACACGCAAAAAGGTGAAACCGAGCCTAAACTGATTTTGAACATCAGACATTGTACAATGTCACAATCTGAGACTACTGATATGTTTATGGGTGAGAAGCTATACCCAGACTAGTTATATAACCCAATTCAGTTTGGAGGTTATATTAATATTAACTATATGATACCCATTTTAGAAATCGGATTATAAACGAGACGCACTAGCTGTAAACGCATCCTGTACGTGTTGACTATATCGCTATAATGTGAGTTTCATGACCCCTCTTTTTAAATTGTTTTAGCGAGTACTTGGGGTGAAACTCATGTTTACATACATACATACATACATACATACTGAATGTATATAAACGCTTTATGATGTGAATTATGTAAGTGCTAATACACAAAAAGTCCCCACAAACACGAGTGATTAACCCATGAGTCGGTGACATGTGGATAATACTATTGGTTTGACAAACCCAAATGAGCAGGCATGGATGCCGAGGTTCTACTACAAATGCACATGACCATATATTTATACATACACACAATGTAGTGTTAGGCATAGCTACTCAGGCATGACGTGGGTAGTGGAGGCTATGGGGATGATATGGTTAGTGGTGGCCACGTGGTAGAAACGTATTGCCAAGGGATTACTTGTGACATAGTATAATTACATCACACGCATACGTATTATGATTATTATAAATGCGTTTATCTAATTTCGCTTAAACTTGTGAAAATCACCAACTATTCGTAGTTGGCCCTTTTTAACATGCTTTTCAGGTATATGAAAACTGGAATGAGATGCTTGTGTGCTATGTGTTCAAGTTTTGATCGATGCTATTGTAGATAGATGCAAGTATACTATTAAGGAATAAAGCGGCATAAAGAAATGGTTTACGTTGTGATACACCAAGTTTGTAACCCGAGTTATAATGATGTAATATGATGTAAATTAGTTTTTTAATGCTTCTTTATAAACAATGTAGTTGATTCCAGAGATGTCTGTTTCATCCTGTTTTACGCTTTCGCAATTACTAGTCACGGTGTGACAGAAGTTGGTATCAGAGCCAATGGTTATAAAAAAATTAGGTTGTCTCCTAGGATGCCTAAAATATAACTATATGCTCGAGCATTTCTAGGAATAAGTAATAATTAATAATATATAGTGATGAATATCGGGAGAACTTGAAGGCCAAATGGGTTATTATAATTTGGAACGTAATAACGGACTCGCTTGTACGAGGGTAATCAGGAAGAAGCCGCTGAACACATTGATAAGTAAACATGGCAGAATACTTTTATAAAATGTAATGCTAATTATATATATATATATATATATATATATATATATATATATATGTGTGTGTGTGTGTGTGTGTGTGTGTGTGTGTGTGTGTGTGTGTGTGTGCATAGGTGCTTTTTCTGTGCTATTGTGTATGGATATGTGTACGTACCTTGCTATAAATAATATTATTGAGAGAAATTATTCTTATGACTAATCCTTGTACCAAAAAATATTAAGATTTGGTAGTCTTGCGTCGGATGAGAAACCAATGTTGCCCATAGAGGAGGAGGATCCGAAGGAGGAAATAGAGGAGAATTCCGAGGATGCAGTCGTTCCTAGGGAAGTACCTAGTGATGAGCCTGATCTATCAGGCTATAGATGTGACAGCTAACTTCCTAGGTCCCCAGTTATCAGTAGACAGAGACCACCATTAGATACCATTCACTAACTAGAGTTCATAGATCTCCTACCCCACCAGTACACCCGTCCCCGATGACCCCACCTACCCCGAGAGCTTGTTAGACCACTCGCATGTGAGTGCCTCCATTAGCACCTACTTTTTCCTCTTTTAGATCGACTTACCATGGGGGAGAAACCTCACGCCTTTAGGCAGGCGATTTTCCTTAACCTGTGTGGGGAATACCTACAACCAATCAGGAGCTACCACCTTTAGCAGACCTAGCATAGTTGAGGATACTAACTGAGAAAACTATAGGTTATTCCATAGCTATATCTAGTAAGATGCGGAGGCGACATGAGATGTATGACTGCATTTTGGCCTTACAGTAGATTGTTTTAAACTTACAGCGGTCAGATGCTTATTCACGATGGAGTTTGGACAGGATGGCAACCCAGTTTGTGGTGATCTGTTTGTGGTTGTTATATTGTGTAAACGAATAGACATGGAAAGTATGGTACTACTCTATATAGTCTTTTGATACTCCATGCAAGCATATAGTAGTATCCTATGCTGACATGGAGGATGATTTGGGCTCCGCTATTACAAGCACTGACCCTTATCAAGTTATGTTTAGTCGTCACCTAGTGACAAATTTTGATACACATATACAAGCATTGGTCTTTATCAGGCCAAGTCTACGTGCTATTTTTGGCTATATATGTACAGTAACAGATATGTCTAATATAGATGTTGCTATTTGGTGTACATGTGTATCTATTATTATAACTACACTTGTGATGCGCTATATGGTGGAATTGGTATTAGCTAACGTATATTTGATTATCATTATAGTATGGCCCCGAAGAAAACAAATACGAGAACTAAGGAGAACGTGGCCTATATGAGTGCTCAGCAAATGAAGGCGATGATTTCGACTATAGTATCGCAGCACGGCCATCATTAACGCAAGTACAAACGCTCATCAACCACTGAGCACTAATACGGACACAAATATTATCCCTCCGCCGAATACTAATATAGCTACGAATACTCTCCCTCGTTGAATAATAACATAGCTACCAATACTATTCCCTCGCTGAACAATAATATGACCATAAATAATAAATCCGCACCGAAGACGAACAATGGCCATAACAATACCAATCCCCCACGGCAAGGATGTTCATTTAAATAGTTCATGTCGTGCAAACCTATCGAGTTCGGTGGTACTGAAAGACCGAACGGATTAGTGAAATGGATTGAAAGACTGAATCGGTAATTAATATTAACGGCTGTCCAGCAGTCCGTATAGTCAAATATACAACATGTACGTTTTTTGAGCATGCCTTAATGTGGTGGAACACGATTTTACAAACTTGGGGACAAGAGGCAATTAATCGTATGGCTTGGATAGAACTTAAGACACAAGTATTGGAACACTTTTGCCCGAGGAATGAAATTCAGAAACTGGAACATAAACTATGGAATTTGGAAATGAAAGGCGTTGATCACTTGGGATACAGTTAATGAACTCTCCCGTTTGGTTCCATGGCTATTTAACCCGGAACTTAAGTGTATTGAGTGCTACATTTGGAGATTAACCCCAGAAGTGAGAAGCATAGTCAATTCAATAGCCCATCCAACTCTTGAAAGTGTCGTGTCACAAGCTGACATTGTTGAATTTGATCTCACTAAGGGCGGTGTATTGAGAATGTCATGGGAGTCTTCAGGTACAAAAAGGACTGATTATGGATCCAGGATACAAGGGAGACAACAAAATAAGCATGCACGTCCTACAACTCAAAACTATGACATGACTAACTCCGATATAAAACAATACACGTATAAGGGACCTTGGTCGAAATGTGAAAAGTGTGACTACCATCACATAGGAGAGTGTCGGTCGGTCGTGTGTCAGAAGTGTGGGAAGGATGGACAATATGCCCCTAACTGTAGAACCAGTACAAACAATGTGAACCGACCATCCCAACCCTGTCGTACACAACTACCTAGACCCCAACAATTCCTTATTGATTTACTCTCGGTAGAATTAGGAAATTTCAATGTAATAGTCTGTATGGACTGGCTAGCTATGTATAAGGCAGAAATCGGTTGTAAGGACAAGACTGTTAGAATTCTCCTTTCGGACAATGAAGTGATCACAATACAAGGAGAGAAATCTGGTACTATATTGCCTCCCTCTCGTACCTCATCTCAAGGTGTTAAAATATTTACGCCAAAGATGTGTGGCTTATCTTGCGAACGTAACTACTAAGGACTCTGATAAAAATCCTATAGAAGATATTCCAGTAGTACATGCATATTTAGGTATTTTTCCTAATGAACTGTCTTGATTACCACCAACTTGACAAGTCGAATTTCGTATTGACCTGATACCAGGAGCAGCTCCCATCGCTAAAGCACCCTACAAACTTGTACCTTCTGAAATGCAAGAATTATCCAGTCAATTGCAAGAACTATTAGATAATGGTTTTAAACGTCCTAGTTATTATCCATGGAGAGCACCGGTGTTGTTTGTTAAAAAAAAGGATGGAATTTTTCCGAATGTGTATTGATTATCGGGAATTGAACAAAGTGACTATTAAAAATAGATACCCCCTTCCTCTAATAGATGATTTATGTGACCAACTTCAGGGGCGAATTATTTTCCCAAAATTAATCTTAGATTTGGTTATCACCAAGTGAAAATTCCAGAAGAAGATATTTCAAAAACAGCCTTTGGACTCGGTATGATCATTATGAAATCTTAGTTGTGCCTTTCAAGTTAACCAATGCACCGGCAGTGTTTATGGATTATGAATCAAGTCTGTAAGCCCTTCTTTGACAAGTTCGTTATAGTGTTTATTGATGATATTTTAATATATTCGAAAAGCATGGAGGAACATGAGCAACGCCTACGAGTAATTTGGGAGTTGTTAAGATAGGAGAAACTGTACGCAAAATTTTCCAAAGTGTGAATTTTGGCTACAGGAAGTGCAATTCTTATGGCACATTGTAAACTGATACGGGATTCGTGTGGATCCCAACAAGATAGCAGCCATTAATAATTGGTAGGAACCTAAGTCACCAAAAGAAATCGGCCGATTTTTTGGATTAGATGGATATTACCAACATTTTATTGAAAACTTTTTCAGTATTGCCCAACCTTTAACCCTCCTAACTCAAAAAGGCCGAAACTACGAATGGGGAGAAGAACAAGAAATGGCTTTTTAGCTACTAAAACAAAAGTTGTGCCAAGCTCCAGTATTAAGTCTTCCAGTAGGGACTGATGACATGTAGTATATTGTGATGCATCTCGAATAGGTCTAGGATGCGTTTTAATGCAAAGAAACAAAGTAATAGTAGATGCTTCCCAACAACTAAAAGTGCACGAAAAGAATTTACCACCCATGACCTGAATTAGGAGCAGTTATCTTTGCACTTAAGATCTTGAGACACTATGTGTATGACACTAAATGTACAATTTACACAGATCACAAGAGCCTACAATACATATTTGAATAAAACGAGTTGAATGTGAGGCAACGAAGATGGGTGGAATTGTCAAACGATTATGATTATGAAACCCGATACCATCCAAGCAAGGCTAATATAGTAGCCGATGTCATAAGGCTAAAAGATAGAATTATACCATTGAAGGTGTGAGCACTTGGAATGATTATTTAGACTAGCCTAACAAAAAGAATTTGTGTTACCCAAAGTGAAGCCCTAAAAGAAGATCACTTGGAGAATGAAGACTTGCACGGAAACGAAAAGAGTTTTGAACAAAAAGCTTATGAAATACTTTACTTCAAGAAACGAGTCTGGATTCCAACTCTTCATAAACTCCGTGACTTGATCATGGATGAAGCGCACAAGTCCAAATATTCTGTCCATCCAGATACTGACAAGATGTATAAAGATGTGAAAGAGTTTTATTGGTGTCCTGGTATAAAAAAAGGATATAGCCACGTATGTTAGTAAATGCTTGACTTGTGCTAGAGTTAAGGCTGAATATCAAAGTCCTTCGGGACAACTACAACAATTTGAATTTCGCCAATGAAAGTGGGAACAGATTACAATGGATTTCGTAACACACCTTCCTAAAACATCCCGAGGACACAATGCAATCTAGGTAATAGTTGATCGACTGACCAAATCTACACATTTCCTTCCGATCCGTGACAACTATACTACAAAAAAGCTCGCCCAAATTTATATCAACGAAATTGTATCTCGACATGGTGTACCTATTTCAATTATTTCAGATCGAGATAGCCACTTTACCTCTCATTTTTGGCAAGTTGTGCGAGAAGTTTTGGGAACTTGAATCGATTTGAGAACAGCCTACCACCCTCAAACAGATGGAAGTCTGAAAGAACCATTCAAACATTATAAGATTAGCTTCATGCTTGTATACAGGACATTAAAGGAAATCAGGATCAACACCTCCCACTTATTGAATTTTCATACAATAATAATTATCATAGTATTATACAAGTGGCACCATATGAAACATTATACGAGTGAAAATGCAGATCGCTACTTTGTTGGACGGAATTTGGCAACACCCAAATCACAAGATCCGAATTGATCTAGGAGACGACATATAAAATTCATAAGATTAAAAGTAAAATAAAAACCGTACGAGACTGACAAAAGAGTTATGCCGATGCTCGTAGGAAGCCATTATTCGTTGAAGTGGGTGACAAGGTATTCCTTAAGGTATCCCCATGGAAAGGTGTTATTCGATTTGGTAAAACCGAAAAATTAGATCCAAGATACATTAGACCTTCCGAAGTTAATTCAAAAATTGGTCTCGTAGCTTATCGATTGAAATTAACTCTTGAGTTAAGTACCATTCATGATATTTTACACGTATCAAACCTGAAAAAGTGCGTTACTGATGAGGCAGCGATAGTGCCACTGGAAGATGTGCACATAAAAGACAAGTTAAACTTTGTAGAGGAACCTGTAGAAATAGTAGACGGGAAAACCAAACAGTTACAACAAAATCTGGTTGGTTAAAGTTTGGTGGAACTCACAACGAGGATCCAAAAATAACTGGGAATGAAAGGACGAATTCTGGAAGATATGGCCACATCTTTTCCTTAAAAAGGTCATGTTTGATACATTGAATTTTGGGGATGAAATTTCTTAACTAGGGGAGAATGTGACATTCGTAACCAAATCAGGTATATCTTAATTGATACGTAACAAGTAAACGATTAACCAAATGATATTGGTTATGACTCGAATATATCAGGGGCCATATATAAGTGACATATGTATAATAGTAACTACCATATCGATATTATAGCCCTGGTATATAGAAAACCAATTAAACGAAAAGAAAAGATTTCCGATTAACAATACGCTATGAATTAAAAACAAATGCTAGTACCAAAACAAGGATTGTATCATCCGTCAAGCTGAAAAGGACTTATGAAGTACTTATTTGAAATGTTTTAAGCAACTTATAAAAATATTTTGGATTTCATATCCAAATGGTACGTTTTCTTTTAATTAAAAAATTAAGCCAAAACATGCTCGTTTTTGCTATGTTATTCCACCATAACCATTTTTTTAGCAAAAAGCCGAACCCAGACTTAAAATGGACCTGAAATTTATCATTTACGCATGCAAAATGAGAAAAAAATAAAAAAAAGGGGGCTAAGGGGCATTCCTATTTCCGATCAGAATTAGAGGGGGGGTTCGCCACCCCTTTGTTTCTTCTCCTTTAAGCCTCCTTAATCCTATCCATTTGTAAAATATCTTGCATACATATCTGCTCCAGCCTCTCTTCAAGTTTTCAGCCAAAACTCAAGGTAAAACCATGATTTTTAAGTGTTTTAATCATGTTTTAATCAAAATGTTAAGGTTTGATTAAGAAAAATGATAATTTACAATGAAAAACCCTTCAAAATGAAACAAAAAAGTTTTTGATGCTAAACATTTGTACTAACTGTATCATAAACATTTTTGGTGAAAAAGTCGGATTAGAAGATTTAAATCACATTTTTACGGATTAAAAACTCGGTTTAGGACCCTAACCGAAACCATATGTTACAAGGCTTGATTATTGATGCTGCATGCTTGGTTTTGTATATGACCTGTAGATATACTATCTAGCTAGCCAAGAACCCGCAAACACAAGAAAATGGCTTAACCGAGCGAGAAACAGAAAGGTATTAATAGGAAAGCTCATTTAGGGGTTGTTTGTGTCTAGACTGTGATGTGTTTATTTTAGACCATGAAAATTTTCAGGTACATTAGTTGCTATATGAATGAGTCCCTGTTAAAATTTGAGAATTTTCCGATAAACTGAGAATATTTGGCGAATTTATTACTATTTATTGTGGTTTTATTATGAAAAATATAAAGCAGGCTTGGAACTTCTGAAATTTTGTGAAGAACTCATGTAAACCACTATAAAGTTACACAAACATTTTGGGGTCAATTGAATAACCCTAGCTATTGTTTCGGATTATCGTTTAACCAAATTTTGAGGATCCTTTAATGCTCAAAACGGTATTTTAGCTAAATAATTTGGTTTTAGAAATTTTACAAGAATTTTATATAGTTATTTTGACCACTTAGAAAAACAATCGGATTTTTCGGTTTTCGTTTGGTATAAGCGGACGAATTATCGATTAAAAATATCATTTAAAATGAATTTTCATAAATAAATAAATAAGTTAATATTTTTAAAAATATTTTTACAAAAATCTACACTTAATAATTAGCAAGTGTATAAATTTTCGTAATTTAAACATGTTTGGATAAAAAGTTGTGCTAATTTGAAAGTGAAACAAATATAAGTTATAATACAACCGGCAACATTCTGATTAATAAACCCGCTGGGATATTAAAACAACAAGAGTGGTAAAATGTCATAGTTTTGGATAATTATAGTAAAATCGAACCTTTTGAAAGAAAGTCGGGCAATTCAAGTGCATTGTGCGTGTTTTCTACAACCCAGTCTGTATAAAACGGAAACGTACCCTATAGCGAATATGGATACCTTAACCCTAATTGCTCTTTATAGTTTGAGTAATTTTAGCAAACAACACGTTTACTCTAGTTTGTGTGATCTTACCTGTTTTCGAAACGCTTAAACGAACAACTTTGCCAGACAAGTAAAACGGTGAAGCTGAGCCGAAACTGATTTTGAACATCAGATATTGTACAACGTCACAATCTGAGACTACTGATATGTTTATGGGTGAGCAGCTATACCTAGACTAGTTATATAACCTAATTCAATTTGGATGTTATATTAATATTAACTATATAATACCGATTTTAGGAATCGGATTATAAACGAGACACACTAGCTGTAAACGCATACTGTACGTGGTGACTATTTCTCTATAAGGTGAGTTTCATGACCCCTCTTTTTAAACTGTTTTAACGAGTACTTAGGGTGTAAAGCATGCTTACGTACATACATACTGAAACGTATAGAAACGCTTTATGATGTGAATTATCTGAGTGCGAACACATGAAAAGTCCCCACAAACACGAGCGATTAACCATGGGCCGATGGCATGTGGATAGTACTATTGGTTTGACAAACCCAATTGAGTGGGCATGGAAGCCGAGGTTCTACAGCAAATGCACATGGCCATATAATTATACATACATGCTATGTAGTGTTAGACATAGCTACTCAGGGCCCGGGAATGACGTAGGCGGTGGAGGCCACGGGAATGACATGGATAGTGGAGGCCACGTGGTAGAAACGCATTGTCAAGGGTTCACTTGTGGCTTAGTATAATTACATCACACGCATACGTATTATGATTATTATGAATACATTTATCTAATTTCGCTTAAACTTGTGAAAGTCACCAACTATTCCATGCTTTTCAGGTATACCAAAACTAGAATGAGATGCTTGTGTGTTATATGTTCAAGTTGTGATCGATGCTATTGTAGATAGATGCACGTATACTATTAAGGAATAAAGCGGCATAAAGAACTGGTTTACGTTGCGATACACCTAGTTTTAACCAGAGTTATAATGATGTAATATGATATAAATTAGTTTTTTAATGCTTCTTTATAAACAATGTGGTTGATAACAGAGGTGTCTGTTGCATCCTGTTTTACGCTTCCGCCATTACTAGTCGGTGTGTGACATGAAGCTTGACAACCGAATATTTCAGCTGGGTTGTTTTAACTATATCAATTGTTCTAGAGCCGTTAAAGTAAAGCCATGGATTCGGTATCAGTTGCGATATTGTCACACCCCATTGAGCGATCCGCGGAAGCGTAAAACGGAAATGTAACAGACACAACTGGTATCGAATACATTGTTCATAAATGAAGATAACTAACTAATTTACAATATATTACATCGTTCTAACATCTTTTACAAACTAAGTGATTCAATCAAACTAGTCCGTTAACTACTTCACTTCATACTCGAATGCTCATAGCATCGATCACAATCTCAACACGAAACACATAAGCAATCTATTCCACCTTTCTAATTACCTGAAAAGCATGTTTAAAAACGGTCAACTACGAATAGTTGGTGAGTTTCATATGTTTAACGAAATCAGTTCTGCGTACCACACAGTCATACTTTGTATGTACATGCGTATATAAAAATATGTATTTACGTTTGTATATATATGTACAGCAGTATCCTTGTGTGTGCATACGCACACATGTAAGTTTATAATATGAGTTCGAAATCACGATAAAATCGTGACTGTTTGTTCGTATTGCGTGTTTCCATTTTTCCATGTTTAATCAACCACTGTGGCCCCCCTTCCGCCCACAACGGTTCCACATAAAATCAACCACTGTGGCCCCCCTTCGGCCCACAACGGTTCCTCATAACATCAACCATTGTGGCCCCCCTTCCGCCCACAATGATTCCACGTAAACTCAAACATTACACAGTATACACACAATAATTAGTATTTTCTACACATAGTATTTCCTACGTCTATTCACATAGCATGTATATAGACACACATACATATATAGTATTTATCACATATCACCAAACACTGTGGGTCCCCATCCGCCCACAATACGCATAATCACATTATTTTCTTAACATTCATGTCATAATCAAGTTAGTTTGTTTAGTTGCAGCAGAACTTGGCTTATAGGCCATACTCAACTTTAGTTTATTAAGTTGCAGCAGAACTTGGCTCATAGGCCATACTCAACTTTGGTTTATAAGTTGCAGCAGAACTTGGCTCATAGGCCATACTTAACTCTAGTTTATAAGTTGCAGTAGAACTTGGCTCATAGGCCATACTCAACTTTAGTTTATAAGTTGTAGCAGAACTTGGCTCATAGGCCACACTCAACTTTAGTTTGGTACTATTGTGGCCCCCTTTCGCCCACAATAGCCCCATGGTCATCACATACCACGTTATTCACCCATGGCCGTTACAGACCACGTTATTCACTCATGGTCGTTACAGACTACGTTATTCACCCATGGCCGTTATAGACCACGTTATTTTTAAAAGTACACAACATATTTGTATAAACTTGTTGTCACGTGTAATTTCATTATGTTTTGGTATTCATACCATATTCACTTAATTTGTCATTCAAGAATACTATTCACCATTCATTCGCATGCAATCAATCTTTATGTTTGTAGGGACTTTTTGTATGTAAACGTTCAGATAATTCATATCCTGAACCGTTTCCAAGTAGATAATGTATATAAATATGCTTTTCACCAAAAAAAAATTTCGTAAACAGTTTGAAAAGAGGGGTCATGAAACTCACGGTTTTGTCGGCACTCAGTGCGACGTCAGCTCGAGGTCCGTTTCCATTGCTATTACTTAGTCCCTATAGCTAATATTATAATAATATTAATATTTTAATATTATTATAATCTTTATACTAATCTGGGCCGTATAGCTAGTTTGGGTGTGGCTATAACACCCAGAAAGTGTCAGTAGGTTTAGATTCTGATGTTGTTCAATGTCTGATGTTTAAAATCGAACTTGGCTCAGTTTCCCTGTTTCACCGGCTGGGCCAAGTTGCTCGTTTATGCGTTTGGAAAATAGTTATGGGGAAGTAAACTTGGGTAAACATGTTGGTTGAAAAAATGATTAAGTTATAAAGAAAGATCATTTATTAGGGGTATGGATTTGCTACAGAACTCGTTTCCGTTTATTCAGTTCGATTTGTAGAAAAACGCACACAATCTATCCAAATTGTCCGGATTTCTCACAAAAAGTTTTTTTTTATATAATTAATCCAAAAATATGTTTTTTAATCACTCTTGATGTTCTAATATTCTAGCAGGTTCGTCAATCACGAACTTGTCGGTCTTCGTCATAATTAAATCTATTTAATCTTCAAATTAGCACAATTAATTATCCGTTAATCATTAGATCATGAAAATTTAGAAAATTATTAAATAAAATATGTAGATTTTTATAAAAATATTTCTGGAATTATTTACTGATTTATAATTTTATAAAAAATCATTTTATATGCTATAATTAGCCAAAAATCATCCGTTTATATCAAATGATTTCCGAAAAATCCACCAAATTTCCTGAGTGACCAAAACACTTCCTAAAATAACTTGTAGCAATTCCAGAAACTAACAATCTTGCCAAATGCCATTTTCAAGCCGAAAATGACTATGAAATCCGAATGAACGCAAATGCACAAAACATACCTAGGATTTTCCAAATGACCCCAAATTTCATATGTGATCATAATAAAAAATATATGAGTTTCCCACAAAATTTCATAATTATTCAAGCATTTTAACTATTTTTCCTAAATAAACGTCCCAATTCGGTAATAAATTCGCCAAATATTCTCGGATGGTCGAAAAATTACCAAATTTGGACAGGGACTCAATGATATGGTCCCTGATGTCTCTGAGAAATTTCATGAGCTAAAAATATGCACATAACAACCTAAACCTAAATAGCTCGTAATCGAACTTTTCGGCATTACCTTTGCGGTTTTCGCCCGTTTTCGCTCTCTTAATCAAATTTCCGGGTTCTCGTGTTTCTATACAAGATAACTACAGATCCTATATCACAAACCAAGCATGTATCATCAAGAGACCAGCCATGAAAGTTAGGGTTTCGGTTAGGGTTCTAAACCGAACTTTTGAACCGTAAGAACGTCGTTTAAACCCTCTAATCCGTGTTTATGGCCAAAAAAACTTATCAAACCAAGTTCCTAACCATGTGTAGGATCAAAACATGTTTTTTTTTTACAATTTTTAGAGTTTTTGCATGGTTAGAAGTGATTTTTGGTAATCAAACTATGTTTATATGTTATTAAACTTGTTTAAACATGCTAGAACTGGATCAAAAGTTAATACTTACCTTAGGGTTTATGGGGTTTGGAAGAAACCTGAACTTGGATGAGCAGATCATGTAAAAAGATGAAGTGAAAAATATCTAGGTTAATGTTTTATAAATAAAGAAAACTTAAGGGTGGAAAAGTCCACTTTGGCGGGCTGGGCTTGTTGGGCTCCCTTTGAGCCTAATTTTGGCCCATTAGTCTCGTTTTGCGTGCCCGAACATGAAATCCCGAGTCCAAGTTTATTTCGGGTTCGGTTTTTGGCAAAAAAAATATATCGGGTACGACAAACAACGCGAAAACGAGTCTTTTTCGGCCATTTATGTGTAAATTTAGAAAAACCTACTATTTGTTCGTAAATATAAAAAATATTCTCATGGATCGCTTAAAACATCCCCAACAAGTGTTTGGTAAATCTTTTTCGGCTTAACAGATGATACAATGCTTGTTTTGGAGCTATCTTTCGCATTAAAATCCATAGCGGGTAGTTAAACGATTATGTTTTCGTTTAACTAGTTTGCTATCATACTAAGACCTTAATATCAATATGTTTGCTTATAATAGACATGTATCACTTATAGATGCCCCCCCGGGATATCTGGGTCATAACCAGACCCGTTTGGTTAATCGTTCGTTTGTTACGCAATAAGCGGTTAATCGCTTATTCGATGTGTGAATGCTATTGTGTAACCGGTTTGTCACGAATGTCACAAATATGGATGGATTCGGCATCAGTATCGATGTGGATACAAAGACCTTGAAATAAATTGGCAAACATCATAGTTCCAAGACCCAAGATATCGAGCAGTAGAACCTCGAATAAAACGTGACTAGTCAGCCCTCTTTAATCGAATTGAACCACGAATAAGGGAACAGATTGCAAGCACTTATGTCTTATTATGGGTTTCTTTTAAGCCATTTTGTGGGCCATGAACAAGAAGTCAATTGTGAAATTCGTTGCATCGGTTGCAGAACAAACCCTAATGATAAATAGGATAGGCTCTTTGATACCGTGTAAAAACTGAAATTTGGTTTGTTTTTTTTTTATAATTCGTAAGGAACGAATACACAAGTTTTTAATAAAAGAAACTTGAAAAGTAAGAAACATGTCATAACCAAAATAAGGAAAATATATTGAGAAATATTTTAATTCCAATATATACATGGGTCCTGATGTACTTGGTTGTGACTTGTGGTCTCTTTGAGCCGAGTGTTTCGGGTTTCGGTTTCCGTAGATGGATCTTTTTGAAAAAAGATGGTAAAGTAAGGTGAAGTGGATCTTTCTGATTGATTTACACAATTAATTCATTTGGTTGTTTGTGGGGTTGATCCACCATTTTCTTTGATAGCATTGTTAATTTGGGGTGGCTCTCCCCACCTATGGCGCCTCATAAAAATTGTCCGGCGTGATGTAGCATGCTCCGTCATGCCCATGTGACGTTGATTGCAGGCACATCCACAACACATGACCTTATAATCCATTGTAATATTGTATCGGCCAAACTAAAGGAGTCATACCAACATATTACCCCTCCATATAACAATTCAGCTCATCCAAATTATAAAGCTACGCCAAAGTCAAACCCAAACGAACAGAATGCAATGGCGTTCTAAGCACATGGCTTGTTTTGACTTGATCAAAAAGTTGTATCCTTCGCCAACTTAAGCATGCATAAAATTTACTTCCTTTCATTTTTGCCTTATTATATATTCCTTTTCCTTCCGAATCTTCAATCCACCAACCAAAGTGTGTGAAAAGCTATTTATATAATATTTGTCAAACTCAAACTCAAATCCAAACTAAATTTTTTTAAAACTAATCACTCACCAACTAATTAGTTCCAGTCGTCACCGAAAATGAGCCGTGCCCAAGTTAAATTGTTTTCTGCTCTCTGTTTTGTGATCTGTTTAGTTGGCTATTTGCTGATTTGTGCGGTTTTGAGATCTGATGAAGGCGTGTACGCATCGGTTTCCGGCGATTACTTCCCGGGAGAACAACCGGAGTCTGATGACTGCTGTCAAGGTTTAGAAGGGATGCAATTGTGGGGACGTGTTCTGAATGTGGTAACCCTCTAAGGTTTGAATCCGCAAATGGTTGTTGCAACGCTTGTAGAGCAACCTGCATTAATAACAACGGTCAGGGTCCATGTTTATGTGACAGATATGGTGAGGTATGAATTAATATTGTTTTATGACAGTTCTGTAACCTTACACACAATATTGGAATTAACCTTACTTTAAACTTTGGAACAACTAGACATGGATACATGAAACCAACAAACAAAATCCAGATGATAAATGAACCAAAACAAAAACTGATTGTCTGGCCTCATGCATATAAATTATAAAGCGAGCTTTTTTAGTTATTTATTATTTTTATGGGTGTAGACTGTGTACTAGATGCGCGGTGAGATCGGGAGACAAATCTTCTTAAAAAGAGAAATAATAAATATAATTTTTAAAAAAAATATTTTATAACTTTTTTTTCTTTCAGCTTTCTTATATGGTATTATTCTTTCATCAGAAAAAAAAATATAAAAAATATATAAAAAAAAGTCGATTTAATGCACACATACAGTAGTGTGTATTTCATATATGCAATAGTGTTGTATTGCATAATGACACAACACCTATTGCCCATATTTGTAATACACACTATTGTATATATGTAATACAACACTATTGCACATATACACTACATCGACTTTTTTAATTTTATTTTGCATATAATACAACAATATTGCACATATACAACACACATTATTGCATATATGCAATACACCTCTTGTTATTGTGCATAGAATTTTGAAAGTTGATTATTTTTATAGTGTTGGTTGAGGAAGCAAAGGTATATGTTGGATCTCATTTGGCAAGAATTGGAAGACGAGATCTGGACGTCAGGCTTTGTCTTTGGAAACGTAGAGGTAAAACTGTGATCCTTATACTATGTATTGTTTGTTTAACTAAAAAATACATAACGTCATGTCATGTCACTACCACGCAGAGCAATGTGTTTTTAACTAGCTCTTCATTAATAATCTCATTATGGTTTAACTTAAAAAACTAAATAAAAGAAAAAAAAGTTAAATGTGTAAGACATATTATTTCCTTTACATAATAAGTAATAAACTATTTACAAGTACATAATATGTACATATATGTACACATATGTTATGTTTTTTTCCAATACACGTATGTATAATTTAAGGTAAATGATAATGTACATATGTGTACATTACGTAACTAGTGTAAACAAATATATGCTCAAATCATTTTCCTTTTCTCAGGCTATTGTGAAGGTGACGACAGATTACGGAACCGCGCGAATAAAAGTAATAATCTCAAACAAAAATTATGCGTTTTATCATTTTATATTCCCTTTAATGGCTTTTTTTAAAAAGTCACGATGATTTGTGGCTTTTAGAAAACAGTTTTTTAACATTATCAAAAAGGTAACATAAAAAACTTTTATAATTGTCAAACACTCGATTCCAAACATGCTCTAAATTTATACTAAAAATGCCTTCAGCTTCTCCCCGATTGCGCTCCGCAAACCTGCTTATATATTCTTGAACTGATGACCACAAGCCACTGCATTGGCTGTGAATTCTATCGAGCAGAGGGCCGTGGTAAACTATGGGACTCAAAAGGACATCACCTGCACAAGGTTAGAGTATTTTAAAACATATGTTTTGTTGGATAATTTCTATTTGTGTGTGACCTTGAAAAGTCAACATGTTTGACCTTAAAAAGTCAAATGTGTTCATTTTTTTGTTATCTTTGTAACTAAATAGATCTGTGTATATGTTTAGGCTTCTTTTGGTCCGCCATACGGACTTATTCAAGGGACACTCAAAGATGAAGGCGTTAGCTTTAAGAAACTATCATCAGAGAAATACTTAGTCATTCGAAGAGGATCGGTTGTGTGGATTGGCTCGGGTCCTGAATTTTTTGTTAGTCTCGCAGATCACCCAGAGTGGAAGAAAACGTACATGCTCATTTGTCATGTTGTCCCTGAAGACATGGATATTTTTGAAAGACTTGTCAGGCTTCCAACGATGCCAAATATTTGGAATCGCACTAGCGTCTTAATCTTGGAAAAGGCCGTGCCATTTCGGTTTGAAAGGGATACAAAGTAGATCACCTATATATGTTTTTCTTATCATTTTGACCTATTTTATGGCTTCATGCTATAACGATATTTTGACTTGAGCCCCTAATTTTGATGGGAATAATCGTTATTTGTATCATTCTGTACAAGTGTGAAGAAATATTACAAATCTCAATAAATTAGCCGTGTACTATATTTATGTGGTTGCCTTTTAAATTTGGGGATTATGGCTTGAAGCAAGATAATCTTTAATCCTTATTCTCTGCAATCACGTGTTGTTGTTTTCATATTGATTTTATTGTTTATAGGGTATTTTTAAAGTTTGACTTTTAAAGGTCAAACAACATATTAGACAACTCTCGTTGGAGAGTGTTAGTCAGGTCAGTCAGAGCCTTCAATAACTCAATTAAATTATATTGTCTCATCTGAACTTTTTATTGGTTTGATAGTATTAGGGGATGGCAAATGGGTTGGGTCGAAACGGGTTATATGGTCAACTAACACCAAACAACCCCGTTTCAGTTTGTGAATACTCTCAGGTTAGATGTTGTCATCAATGTGTGTCTCATAATCATATTATTTCTGTTTGAAGCCTTTAGTAAACCATGTCCATTATGCAGTGTTCACGATCCCAAAAGTCACCAAAACCATGAACGAAGTTTTACACCATATCCAAAACATAAAATGGCATCAACAAAAAGACATAATATGGTTTGGACTTTGGAGGATGCGTCCATAACATATATCTTATAATAACTATGAACATATACATATCTTTGTTCAAAAGGGGGTTGCGGCGCAGCTTGTTGCCCGTTTGCCTGCCACTTTATTGTAATCGTTTTATAGTAAATTATATAAAACTTTAAAAAAAAAAAAAATATCTTGAATTTCATCAACACAAGCGTAAATATCAATCATTCGTGTGAAACTTAAATCAAATACAGATTACAACCAAAGTTAGTGTTAACAATCTCACACTCACAAAAATGAAAACATAAGCATCTATTCACACACATATACACACCTTCGATCGGGCATTAGGTGTACATCTGGTTCGATGCCAATAGTAGAACAATTTGCAAGCTACTCTCCTTTTATCTGCTTAGCCTTCCTTTTTTGTTTAAAAAAACTGATAGTGTAAATCAAAAGTGTAGAAGCCAGCCATTGAATGAGACGGTCTGCTATTCACACTAGTTACTCTTAGTATGCCTTTTTTTCTATGGATCCCACTTAGCTGAGCCTGAAATAAATATAAGATATATATATATATATATATGTGTGTATGTAGGATAAGGTTAAAATGAAAACCCATTTGAGTTGTGAAAACCCGCGAAAACTCTATGTAACATCGTTTTTTTTACATGTAATATGTGTTGTAACATTTAATACAAAACATAAAAAAAAATGTTTTGCTATTTTTTAACATTTTTTTACTAATTTTTATATATGTGTTTCAGGAGAGAGAAAAAGTTATATTTATATTTACATTTTTTATTAACTTTAATTGTGTACCACAAAATTTAAACATTAATTAGAAACATGTGGTTGAGAATGAGTTTCTAGAGTTTTCACAACTCAAGTGAGTTTTTATTTTATACTTAGCCTATATAGAGGAGATTTCAAATGAGAACCCCTTTGAGTTTTAAGAACTCGAAAGAACTCAGTGTAACGATTTTTTTTTCGAATTTTTTTTACACATGCGTAATATATGTAAGTTACATACACATAAAAAAATTACAGAATTTTTTACGCACCAAGCCGACTTTTTACACATGTGTAACGGACGTAAAAGTTAGTGTAAAACTTTTTTGTCAGATTTAATCTCAACCACATATTCCAATCCACCTAATTAAATGTGTGGCCTAGAATCAAGTTCTTAAGTTCTTAAAACTCAACATGGTTCTCAAAATATCCCTCCCCTAGCATATATATATATAGGGGAAATATAGAATGAACCACTAAAAAAAACCTCTAAAAATATTTAAAAAAATTATAAAACAAAAAAAAAACGAAAATTTTAAAAAAGTAAAAAAACCAAAATTCTTATATTTTTTTCCGGTTTCATAAAAAAAACACAAATTTTTTTTAATTAATTCGTATTATACCTATACACATATGTACATTATCATTTATCTTAAATTTTACATATGTGTATAAGAAAAAAACATGTGTGTACATATATGTACGTATTATACATATATGTATAATTTTGTTAAAACCGAGAATTTTTTTTTGTGGTTTTTTTATGAAACTGGAATGAAATATAAGAATTTTGGTTTTTTTTTATTTTTGTGTTTTTTTTGTTTTATGATTTTTTTTATTTTTGAGTTTTTTGTGATTCAAAATGATTCGTGTAGTTCTTAATTCCCAAAATATTGTCAAATAATCCTGATCCTATATCTATCACATAAGACTTGTTAAATTCTTAACCACATAAAAGAAATTTAACACGCTATAAATAAAGTTTAACGTAGTGTGTAGTACCTGCCATATATAATTCATGAGGAAGTGTGACATCACAACATATTAGTTTAATCCTTCATGCTTGCTTCCTGTGTCTACTCGATCCTTTGTTTTCTTGGTTTAAGGCTGGCATCTTCTCTTGTATAGGTGCATCATTGGAATCCGGTGGCGGAGCCAGAAATTTTTACTTATAGGTTCGGAAATTTTTTGGTGTTTGATTTTTTTCCAGCGTCAAAGTTTTCTGGCCTGAATGGGTCGGGTCGGGTCGATCATCGGGTCCGATAAATAATACAATATCAGTATCATAACAAAAATATATCGTTAACAATCAATAAATTAAAAAAGTCATATTAAATAAAAAGATATTACATATCATAATTCTCTATGTGTTTTATGTTTTACCAAAAAATGAGACATTCCATGACCTCGAAGAGTGCTTTGGGTGCTGGGTCACTGACGATATCTTCAATCGTGACTTTAAAAAAGAACTTATTTTTAATACAACAAATACAAGCACCATTCATATAATTGTCATCCAACTAATTACGCAAATCCATCTTCACATGCTTCATTGAAAAAAACATATCACAAACGATAGACCATCGGATATTGGTTGTTGGCGATCGTTGAAACCTTGAGGTGAACCGGCAAAGGCGATGAGGCAATGGTCGTTTGGTCGACAGAAAGAGGTTGATTGGTTGCTGAGGCGATAGCCGATGTTTTTGTTTGTTTGTTTGTTTATTATTTAGGTATTATGTCTAAAAATGTTAGTTGGGTTTGGTTTATTGACCCATTATATGCGTAATTTTGGGCTTTTTAAAAATCTATATATGGATTATTATTGGTCTGATGTTTTTTAATAAAATTTATATAGTTATTTTAAAAGCTTTCTTTATAAAAAGAATATTCATTACTAAAAGAATATAACAAAATTTTTCACAAACAATGGGTTCGAATATATTTTTTTAGAACGATATTGGGTTCGGTCGCCGAAAACGAACGAGTTCGCTCGTTAATTCGGCACTATAGGTTATATATAAAATCGAAAAAATACCGGGTTCGGCCGAACCCGATGGGAGTAATGTGGCTCCGCCACTGACTGGAACCGGAGGACTCTCTAATTTCAACGGAACAATATCTGCTTCTCTCTTTTATACTGTCGTCTCCGAACAACAATGGTGGCACGCTCTACTTCCAAAACAATTTTTAATGTAATATAAAAATAACAAAGGGCCAAAGCAAATTTTCTTAAAAAAACATAGGACTAAAAACGTAGGACAAAAGTGTACTATAGCAAAATCGTTGCTTTAATATATAGTATAGTATAATTTATTTTAATAAAACTTGTCAATAAGAAATATAATCCTATTTAATTCAAGAAAACATAATAAAATTACCAAAATTTATTTAAAAAAAAATTCTTTACTCATACAGTAGGGAACTTCTTTTATATTTAAAGTAGGATTTTCTAAATCAAAAGTTGTTTTAAATACAATGAAAACTAATCATAATATATATTTTATTCAACTAGTAAAAACCTACGTGATGTGCCTACGAAATAATTATAACACTGTTTTCGTATTCTGTCGGTAAGAAAACCCAAAAAAAAAAATTATAATGAGTAAATAAATCATTCCAAACAATTCCTTCCCGGACATTTGTTATATTTTTTTTATCCATAGCAACCCCACTAATAAACATTAATGATTCATATACACCTTCGTACACAAAAAAGTTTTCTTCACTTTTTAACCCATTTATAGTTTCTGAACTCTTTCCCAGTTCCCAACTACCCATTGCAAATTTCTCGCCATCTAGACTCCAATCCACCACAAAATAACAAAAAGTTTTCTCACTTTTTAACCCATCTATAATCTATATGTCACGGAGTTAATCCTTGGACTCACGTGCGGCTCTTAGATACCTTCTAAGATCAGCTTTGATCACCAAAATGCAGCAACGATTCAGCAACCTGAAAAGGGAATACAAGATTGCTTAAGGGAACTTAGATAGCTCAAGAGTGATTTACAAAGAGTGCTTTGTATTGCAACTTGAAAGGTGATTTACAAATGAGCTGATTGCAAGTATTTATACTACTCTCCCTCTAGTTATAGAGAGTTCCATTGTAGGTCCTTCTAATATTAAAATATTACAAAATATCTTTGATATTTACATGGAAATTTCTAGTTTTTCCTTAGAAAATATCCAAGATATTTTCTACGTCTTGAAGGGCTTGAAGCTGCTGGTATTCCTTCATGGTATTCCTTGATCTTGTATCGGAACTGCCACAACGTATCCTCTGCCTCCCAACTTGCTTCGGTGTCCGGCAAGTCTTTCCACTTGACCAAGTACTCCTTGTGTTTTGGCACACCACTACGACTCACGGTTCGATCGGACAGAATCTCAGAAACCGCCTGATCGAACGACGTTACAACAGCGGTTGGTGTCCGCTTAGATACTCCACGTTCCAAGTCTTCCAGGTGTGCGTGATAAGGCTTGAGGAAACTTACATTGAAGATAGGATGATCCTTCAACTTAGACGGTAGTTGAAAACGGTAGGAAACATTGCCAATTCGGGCAACCACCGGAAATGGGCCTTTGTATTTACGAACTAGTCCCTTGTGCACCTTCCTTAGGGACTTGAACGGATTTGGTATGAGTTTTACCATGACTGATCACCTACTTGAAACTCCACAAGCCTTCGTTTTCGTAGACCCATTTCTTCATTTTCTTAGCTGCTTTGTTGAGGGATGCTCGAGCTAAATCAGCCTGCTCATGCCACTCATTCAGACTTTTATAAGCAGCTGAACTGTTTCCATCGTCAGATGCCGCTAAGGCATTTGGGGTAAGTGGCTGGCGCCCCGTGACCAGCTCAAAAGGACTTTCCCACATGGCTTCACTCCTCTGCATATTATAGGAAAACGTTGCGATATCAAGGAGCTTTGCCCAATCCTTTAGATTCGCACTAACATAGTGTTGGAGATACAACTCCAAGAAAGCGTTGACATGTCACACCCCCGCCGACGGCGGACACGCAAGGGTGTGATGACGTCATGGATCATAGTCACTGTTTACATTGAACAAAGTCTAATGATTTGTTTTAATAAAAGATTTAATATACATCGCAAAATCATGTCCCAAAAGATTACATCGCAGTTGTTTCAAAATATTTTACAAACCATGAGTCTTAGATAATGATGAGTTTCACAAT
The DNA here is from genome assembly GCF_021521415.1 of Bidens hawaiensis. NCBI lineage: Eukaryota > Viridiplantae > Streptophyta > Magnoliopsida > Asterales > Asteraceae > Bidens > Bidens hawaiensis. The sequence continues at coordinate 22,979 of NW_027506367.1, read as the reverse complement.
TATAGAGTTTTTAAAATATGGCCTACATCCTAGAGGCTATAAGATGAAAACTCTCAAAATGCATCCTAATGCGTGTGACTCCATGTGCGTTTCCAAAGCTTCAATTACCTGAGAATGCATGTATAAAAAGTCAACAAAATTGTTGGTGAGTTTCACAGGTTTTATGAAATCTAAAATATGTGCTTCAACAAGTCAACCGACATTGTCTAATGTAGACAAATCCTCAAATAGTTACCATGAGCTCTATGATCAAGACCTTACAGCGTTTCTATGAGCGCCCCTCTTGATGTTATAATGTGAAAACATCGAAGTCATCTGTTAAAAAAATATCACCTGCTAGACCTCCAATCTAAATTAGTGCGACTAACCACGGGTGGGGTGCGTTAATCCTGAATAGTAATATCTACATTGGCCACGTCTACAATAGTTAATGATCATAGATTCTAGGGGACTTTCGGTGCATTATTGTTTCCAACCCATGTAACAAAATGAGACCGCGTTTCTACTCGTTCCCGAACATGTGTTTCTCCATGCATTCCCCCCCAAAAGTTTCATAACAGTTTAACTAAAAAGGGGTCGTGAGACTCACCTGATTCTCAAATGCGCTAGATATTATATACTCCAAGTCTCGTCCTACAGGTGCCCTATAACGTGCAAGAATAATTTAGGTCTAATGTTTCGACACTTAAGGGTTTCAAGGCCGTATTTCACCTATTTTTTTATCCTTCAAAACATACATTAATGCATACTTTTAACAAGCTCACACATCTCCAATTATATACAGGTTCATAATCATTATTTTAACTAGGTATGCTTCCATATAATTTTATTGTGTGGCTCAGCTTTTATACAATAAAAATATAATATTATTAACAAATATTTTTATATTAAGCATTACAAATACATTTTAAGTTTAAAATTTTTGTTTACATCGGCAAATATATGACATATAAGACAAGCATTTTTATTACTGTTTTTACCAAGCATTGATTCAATCATATCGAGTGCATGTTATCACCTTATTGAGTTCTAAATATCCACTTTTTGTGTGTTTGACATGTTCTTGCTTTTATTAGCTTGTCCTTTTTCTTTCTTTTTCTTTTATCTATTTTTTTTTATTTTAATCATAAGGCATTCATGAAACATCTACTCCACACTTGTTATTTATAATTTCTACATTAAACTCAATATTCAAAGTTAAGTATGGTTAGTGTTTTTGATATATGTTTAGGCTACTAATCCAAATGTTTCAATAGGATCCATATTTTATATATGCAAATTTAAAGAATGTTCATAACGTATGTTCGTTGTAGTATTTTTACAAAATATTGTTTTACCAAAACTTGAATACATAAGTGTTTTAACCAAGTGTTACATAAAAGGTATATCTTTAAGTATGTTTAACACAAAATTAACCCTAGACTCTATATATGCTTAACTATTTGGGTTTTTAAGACAATAAATGATATATAAGCTAAATATAACATAGGTTCAAGAAAGACTTCACTTACAAGTGCTAGGTTTAGAAAGAAATATGGTTAAATGATGTTCTAGGCTTCCAATGTAGCTTTAAACCTCACCAAAGACTCCTAGCATCTTGTTTTTGTTTGTACTTGTAGTTTTGAAGGTGGAATGTATGTGTATGCTGTGTAGAAGAGCCGAAAGATGAGATAGAGAAGTAAAATGAGTGTGTTTTTTTAGAACCACATGCTATATATATAGAAATAGATATTTCTTGCATAAAGGTTAGTGGGTTACCAAGAAAGAGTGTTAATGTTTGATGTCTGGTTGTCCTTGTCTCTAATATTTGTTTATATAATGAAATATGGAATAGCTTGTTTCTTATTTTAATCATGGTGTGATCATTAAGATGAATTGAATTGGTGCACCAATTCAATGGGAGTGGGGGTGGTCATTTTAGCCGAGATTCATGGGGGTGGGGGTGGTTTGGATTTTTGTTAGATTGTATTTTATGTCTTTGACTTCAAGGTATGGATTTTATCTAGACATTTTTACGTTTACATATTTACTTGTTTTAACAAAGTGTAGGTTGAATTTTGTGGAAATGAAAATAGTTTAATGGCTTCTCCATCTTTGATGTCAGTAATCAATATAATATGCCATATAAACAAATAGAGAGAAAAAGAAAACAAAACAATGATAGTGAGCATGATACAAGGTGTCTTAAGATGATGTATGGAATTGTTAAAATATTACATTTAAATCAACAAAGAAATTGATATTTGAAAGGGGTTTATTTAGCTTTTGTATTTTGGTGGTTAATTAATTTGTTAATTAATGACACTAAATGTTAGTTCCAAGCTAATTATTAGTTAATACATGTTAGTCCCAATTCATTAAGTGTAGATACATATAAAATATATATTCCAGCATACTATTGTTTTAACCTCGTAAAACAATACATAATTATAAATATATTTATTATCGTTGTGTGTTCTATTATTCATTTTTTTATCGAGATGACTATATTTTTAGTTCGCCGCTTTCGGACTGGTGATTAATGTTTCTATATTTTATCACCAATGTTCGTGTGTGTCGGACAGACTAGTGTGATCCAGTATTCCTCCAATGATTACCGAAACAAGACATCTAATCAAGTGTGGACTTTTTAATGCATATGATGACATAATTTCTTATAATCAGCCTTATCATGAATGTTTTCAGTTTAATTATTATTAATTGTCGTACGGACAATAACCCTGTTTTTCGGGGTGTCACATTCTCCTCTCGTTAAAAAATTTCGTCCCAAAATTTTAGGTAGAGCTATCAATAGTTTTTGTCTCTAAAAGTAGTGAGGTTATGTGTATTTCGTTTGCTCCTCTCGTTCCCAAGTAAACTAAGGATCGCGTTTCTATTTCTTAGGCACCTTAACCGGTTTAATACAGCTTCTATAGGACTTGTATGTATTTGTTTTCTTTAAGTTCTACGAGTAAAAGATCTATATTAAACGAATGTTTCAATAGATGTAAGGCACAACCTTGAATTACCTCTCCGGACTTAATTAACTTGGTTGATCTTACTCCAACTAATGGTCTAAATTCAGGTGACTCTTAATTTCGATTCGCACCCATGTCAAATAACATAGGAGCATAATGATCGTTAGTGAGGAACTTACCCGTAACAACATTCGGATCTTGGCGGGCATTGTCACCCCTAAATAAAACGCTCTTCCACGAGCTGGCCCAATAATTTGATTCTTGAGTTTTGGCCAGTCCTTTTTGAAATGTCCAGTAGCTCCGCACTCATAGCATCCATGATTGTTTGTTGGTGGGGTAGTGGTGTTGTTCCCAGCAGATCTGCAGTTCTTGGCCAGGTGTCCGGCTTGTTTACAAATGTGGCATGCAAAACTTTCACATGTTCCCTTGTGGTGAAAATTATACTTGTTGCACTTTAGATTTGGACCAGCATATGGTTTCTTTGCTGATTGACCGATAACATAAGCTTTCACTATTTCTTGTTCCTTTCCACCTGACTTATTCTCCCATTTTCTCTTATTTCCTGAGTTCTTATCTCCAGTACCTTTTACAACCAATGTCCCAATACGAACCGCCTCATCAGAAAGGGTGTGTGGGCTAAGGTAACAACACTATGGTTGGTAGTGGGTCTTGCAGATGCCACCATCCCACCGATTTTAGGTGCTAAACCCTATTTGTATCGTTCAATCCGTTTATACTCGGGGGTTACTATGTGTCGCACGAGTCTAGCAAGCTCATCATGGCGGGTGGTATAGGTAGTCACTTCAACAACTTCCATTGTGAGATTCTAGAATTCAGTTTCGAGCTTCTGAAGCTCGTTCCTTGGACAATACTTTTCCTTCAACAAGGTTTTAAAATCTTCCCACGACATCGCATAAGCCGCTTCTAGGCCTCGAGTTTCAACTTGCATGTTCCACCATGCTATTACTTCATCTGTGAATGTGCAAGTAGCAAATTTTATCTTGTGTTCAACAACACAACCATTAATATCAAGCACTGACTCCATCTTTTTGATCCAATGGATAAGTCCTATAACACCCTCGTTTCCATGAAAGCTCCTTGGATTACATGCTAGAAAAGTCTTGTATGAACGCCCAATGATCGGATTTCCTCCTTCTGCACGGTCTCCATCAATACACGGTCTATAGCCTCTAACTGAATCCCCGTTTCTATTAGCTTCGTATTGTGCTATGGCTGTGGCCACCTGCTGCGCAACCATTTGAGCGATCGCCTCTGAATCAGCAGGGTTCCCCATGTTCGTGATGTTGTTACTTGGGTTGTTTCGGGTGGTTATCTTGGGTTATGCCATGGATTTCTTCTAATCACAAGAATACAAGAAATAAGACAACACATATAATTGATTATTGTTAATGCACAACCACGAAATACATCCATAATAATGTAAAACACACACACACACATATATATACATAGCTGGAAATAACTTATTACATAGTTTTAAAAGAAAACCAAAATGGGTAGGAATACAACGCCCTTACCATACAAGTATTTCCCTACATACATATCTAGGTGAGCAAAAATCACTCACATAGATCTAACTAGATGGTTGTCCTAACACTCTAGTTGACAACACAACTGACACTAGATAAACTCCCAAAGAAGCAAAGGCTAATGCGGAATCTATGCGCTTGCGACTCTCGGCGAGTTGCTGCTCAACAAACATAGCTCGCTAGTCGGCCTCCTCTGCTTTGTGTTCGGCTACCTCAGCTCTGTGCTCTGCCTCTCGTGCTTTATCTGAAGCTACTCGGGCTTGACTCTCTACCTCATTAATACGAGCAAGGACTGTACTAAAATTCTGGTTTTCTTGAGAAACATCTTCCTCTAGTAGCTGTAAGTGACCATGAATATTCTGCATCTCGTGACCAACCTCTCTAATCTCTTCAACATCTGATCTGAGTGCTTCGATCTGGTAGTCTTGACGGAGGCCACGTGCTATCAATAGGGGAATAGCCTCTATCGGCTCTCCAGTAATAGGTAGGGGTGGTCGGGAAGACTCACCAACTTCCAATGCAGGGGGATCACCCTCCACAGCATGCCAATCCTAGACAACACCCCGTACGAATGCCCATTTCCTAGGGAATACTCTATGCTTTTTAGGTACTGGGACATGGATATAGTCAGCAGGGTCGTTCATCAAAGTCATCGGCCTCTTGCTACGCGAAACCAAATTATCTTTCGTAGTATGTGGTGGGGATAATGGTGTAAGTTCCACCGGCACAAATGTCAGTATAGCGGAAGTCTCAACTAAAGCAGATTTATCTGCCACGTGCTCCTCAGGTACAATAGCAGGTGGTGGAGTCTCTTCTGGCTGACCGTCGGGACCAATGCTAAGATCTTCCGTCTCCTCAAAGGAATCTTCATACTTTGAATGTGACTCATCCACCGACACCTCTAACGGCTCCGAAAGGTGCTCGCCCGTTCCCTCAGTCTCACTAGAGTTCGTTGTTAAGTGTGAGGTTGACGACATTGTCGTAACAACAATATTCTTATAATAATGATACTAATATTAACAGGATATGTATGAGTCATACGATGCAATGAAAATGCTTGTGCCGTGAGCCGTGGATATAGCTTTGACCTACTCATGCAGACTTAGTTCGCTATAACCAATGGCTCTGATACCAATCTGTCACACCCTCGCCGACGGTGGACACGCGAGGGTGTGATGACGTCATGGATCATAGTCACTGTTTATATTGAACAAAGTCTAATGATTTGTTTTAATAAAAGATTTAATATACATCGCAAAATCATGTCCCAAAAGATTACATCGCAGTTGTTTCAAAATATTTTACAAACCATGAGTCTTAGATAATGATGAGTTTCACAATTATAGAGTTTTTAAAATATGGCCTACATCCTAGAGGCTATAAGATGAAAACTCTCAAAATGCATCCTAATGCGTGTGACTCCATGTGCGTTTCCAAAGCTTCAATTACCTGAGAATGCATGTATAAAAGTCAACAAAATTGTTGGTGAGTTTCACAGGTTTATATGACATCTAAAATATGTGCTTCAACGAGTCGACCGACATTGTCTTATGTAGACAAATCCTCAAATAGATACCATGAGCTCTATGATCAAAACCTAACAGCGGTTCTACGAGTGCCCCTATAAATGTTCTAATGCGATAACATCCAAGTCATATGTTGGACAAATATCACCCACTAGACTCCAATCTATGTTAGTGCAACTAACCATGGGTGGGGTGTGTTAATCCCGAATAGTACTATCCACATTGGCCACGTCTACAATAGTTAATGATCATAGATTCTAGGGGACTTTCGGTGCATTATTGTTTCCAACCCATGTAACAAAATGAGACCGCGTTTCTATTCCTTCCCGAACATGTGTTTCTCCATGCATTCCCCCCCAAAAGTTTCATAACAGTTTAACTAAAAAGGGGTCGTGAGACTCACCTGATTCTCAAATGCGCTAGATATTATATACTCCAAGTCTCGTCCTACAGGTGCCCTATAACGTGCATGAATAATTTAGGTCTAATGTTTTGACAATTAAGGGTTTCAAGGCCGTATTTCACCTATTTTTTTATTCTTCAAAATATACATTAATGCATACTTTTAACAAGCTCACACATCTCCAATTATATACAGGTTCATAATCATTATTTTAACTAGGTATGCTTCCATATAATTTTATTGTGTGGCTCAGCTTTTATACAATAACAATATAATATTATTAACAAATATTTTTATATTAAGCATTACAAATACATTTTAAGTTTAAAATTTCTGTTTACATCGGCAAATATATGACATATAAGACAAGCATTTTTATTACTGTTTTTACCAAGCATTGATTCAATCATATCGAGTGCATGTTATCACCTTATTGAGTTCTAAATATCCACGTTTTGTGTGTTTGACATGTTCTTGCTTTTATTAGCTTGTCCTTTTTCTTTCTTTTTCTTTTATCTATTTTTTTTATTTTAATCATAAGGCATTCATGAAATATCTAGTCCACACTTGTTATTTATAATTTCTCCATTAAATTCAATATTTAAAGTTAAGTATGGTTAGTGTTTTTAAGATATGTTTAGGCTACTATCCAAATTTTTCAATATGATCCATATTTTATATATGCAAATTTTAAAGAATGTTCATAACATATGTTTGTGTAGTATTTTTACAAAATATTGTTTTACCAAAACTTTAATACATAAGTGTTTTAACCAAGTGTTACATAAAAGGTATCTCTTTAAGTATGTTTAACACAAAATTAACATTAGACTCTATACATGCTTAACTATTTGGGTGTTTAAGACCCATAAATGATATATAAGCTAAATATAACATAGGTTCAAGAAAGGCTTAACTTACAAGTGCTAGGTTTCAAAAGAAATATGGTTAAATGATGTTCTAGGCTTCCAATGTAGCTTTAAACCTCACCAAAGACTCCTAGCATCTTGTTTTTGTTTGTACTTGAAGTTTTGAAGGTTGAATGTATGTGTATGCTGTGTAGGAGAGCCGAAAGATGAGATAGAGAAGTAAAATGAGTGTGTGTTTTTAGAAAGCCATATGCTATATATATAGGAATAGATATTTCTTCCATAAAGGTTAGTGGGTTACCAAGAAAGAGTGTTAATGTTTGATGTGCGGTTGTTCTTGTCTCTAGTATTTGTTTATATAACGAAATATGGAATAGCTTGTTTCTTATTTTTATCAAGGTGTGATCATTAAGATGAAGTGAATAGGTGCACCAATTCAATGGGAGTGGGGGTGGTCATTTCATCCGAGATTCATGGGGGTGGGGTGGTTTGGATTTTTGTTAGATTGTATTTTATGTCTTTGACTTCAAGGTATGGATTTTATCTAGATATTTTTACATTTACATATTTACTTGTTTTAACAAAGTGTATGTTGAATTTTATGGAAATGAAAATAGTTTAATGGCTTCTCCATCTTTGATGCTAGTAATAAATATAATATGCCATATAAACAAATAGAGAAAAAGAAAACAAATTAATGATGGTGAGCATGATACATGGTGTCTTAAGATGATGTATGGAATTGTTAAAATATTACATTTAAATCAACAAAGAAATTGAGTTTTGAAAGGAGTTTGTTTTGGTTGTAGCTTTGTTGGGGTATTTAGGTGGTCATTTAATTTGTTAATTAATGACATTAAATGTTAATTCCAATCTAATTATTAGTTAATACATGTTAATCCCAACTCATTAAGTGTAGATAAAAATAAAATATATATTCCAGCATACTATTGTTATAACCTCGTAAAACAATACACAATTATAAATATATGTATTATCGTTGTGTGTTCTATTATTTATTTTTTTATCGAGATGACTATATTTTTAGTTTGCCACTTTCGGACTAGTGATTCGTGTTTCTATTTCGATTTATTTTATCATCAACGTTCGTGTGTGTCGGACAGACTAGTGTGATCCAGTATTCCTCCAATGATTATCGAAACAAGACTTCTAATCAAGTGTGGACTTTTTAATGCATATGATGACATAATTTCTTATAATCAACCTTATCATGAATGTTTTCAATTTAATTATTATTTTATGTCGTACGGACAATAACCCTGTTTGTCAGGGTGTCACATAACCCTCTCGGTCTGCTCATCAGTTTGGGGGTGGAAGCTGGTTGAGAAGTTTAAATATGTCCCCATTATCTTGAACAACTCACACTAAAACTTCCCAGTGAATCGCGTGTCTCGATCACTAACAATAACGTGCGGAATCCCCCAATACGTGTCCATGTGTTTGAAGAATAACCATGCTGTTTCCACAACAGTAACATTGGTAAGTGCAGGGATGAAGGTTCCATACTTTGAGAACCTATCGACCACCACGATAATACTTCCGGAGCCTTCAGACTTGGGCAGGCATGTAATGAAGTCCATGAAAATGCTTTCCCATGGCCCTTTTGAAATGGGTAAAGGCTCCAACAAACCTGTAGGTTGACGTTGTTTGATCTTATTTTGTTGACAAACTAGGCAAGTTTGAACATATGCCTCAACATCATCCCTTAATCGTGGCCAATAGAAAGCACCTTTGATTAGCGTTGTCGTCCTCTTTACTCCAGGATGACCAGCCCACAACGAATCATGGCCCTCCTTCATAATCTTGCACCTAAGATCATCCCATCTTGGTACAAAGAGCCGGTTCCCCTTAGTGAATAACAACTCGCCTTTCACCCAAAAATGAGTTGTCTTTCCTTCTTGGGCTATGGTGAAGAGATGATTTGCAAACGAATCTTCTTTTAGCCCCTCCTTAATCTAGTCTTGGAGATCAAATGTTGGTCTAGTGATGGCAGCAAGTTCAGCTTTTCGACTCAGTGCATCCTCTACCACATTTGCTTTCCCCTGCTTATACCTTTAGACATAATCAAACTCAGCCAGGAAGTCTTGCCATCGGGCTTGCTTAGGACTTAACTTCTTCTGAGTTTGAAAATAGCTAGTGGCAACATTATCAGTTTTGATAACGAACCTTGACCCGAGAAGATAATGCCTCCAAGTACGTAAGCAATGCACTACAACCGTCATCTCCTTCTCTTGCACCGTGAACTTCTTCTCGGTGTCATTAAGCTTTTGGCTCTCGTACGCAATCGGATGTCCTTCTTGCATAAGGACCCCGCTGATAGCAAAATCCGATGCGTCGGTGTGTACCTCGAACGGCTTCGTTATGTCGGGGAGTGCTAAGACAAGTTCCGACATGACTGCCTCCTTTAACTCCTTGAAAGCTGCTTGGCATCGCTCGTCCCATACCCACGACTTGTTTTTCTTGAGCAGACCTGTCAATGGTGCAGCTTTCGCGGAATAACCCATGATGAAGCGACGACAATAATTAACCAACCCAAGGAAAGAACGTAACTCCAGAACCTTGGTTGGTGCCTCCCACTCTTGAATGGATTTAATCTTATTTTCATCCATCATAAGTCGACCTTCTTTGATATTATGGCCCAATAATTCCACCTTTTCTTGGGCGAACGAGAATTTCTACAACTTAACATACAACTCGTTCTCTTGTAGTACTTGGAATACTTGCCGCAAGTGCGCCACATGATCCTCCATGGTGCGACTATATACTATGATATCATCCAAGTACACCAACACAAACTTATCCTAAAACGGATGGAAGAGTTTGTTCATGAGGGTGCAAAATGTGGCTGGTGCATTCGTGAGAGCAAAGGGCATCATGAGAAATTCATATGAGCCATACCTTGTGATGCATGTTGTCCTAGCCTCATCCCCTTCAGTGATTCTTACTTGATAATAACCCGAACGCAAATCCAGCTTCGAAAAGTACTTAGCATTTCCATGTTGATCGAACAAATCAGCAATGAGCGGTATAGGGTACTTGTTTTTCACCGTTATCTTGTTGAGTGCCCGGTAATCGATACACATTCGAAGTGACCCATCCTTCTTCTTTCGGAACAGAACCGGGCCACCATATGGGGATTTTGAGGGACGAATGTACCCAGCATCCAACAACTCTTTAAGTTGTTTACATAACTCTTCCAACTCTGGTGGTGGTATACGATAGGAAGCCTTGGACGGGGGCTTGGAACCTGGTTCCAGCTCGATCTCATGATCGACTTCCCTTCATGGAGGAAGCTTCTTGGGCAACTCAGCGGGCATAACATCCTTGAACTCCTCCAGAACTTCTTTGATCACAGTTGGCACGACAACCGGCTTGTCTTCCCGATCTTCCATCCTTGCTATAGCCAAGTAGCATGGCTCCTTATTGTTGCATCCTTTTCTGAATTGTATGGCTAAAATGGTCTTCGGCCCTTCCTTCAACCCACGCTCCGTGTTCACCATACAAGTCTTCCCCTCACAAGGAATGCAAATAGAGTTGGCGGATGGAAAGAGAACGGCTCGCACCTGATCAAAGAACTCCATGCCAAGCACCACCTTGAAGTCATCCATTTCAACGATGGTGAAATTAATTTGCCCAGCCCAATCTCCAATGTGAACATGAACGTTCTTGGCTTCCCCATATATTGGCCTTGCATTGGTGTTAACGGTTTTGATGGCACTAATTCCTTGAACGATGTTAACACCAAATCTCTTAGCCTCCTCAATAGCCATAAAATTATGAGTAGAACCCGTGTCAACCATAGCACGGACCTGATTTCCCCTTATTCTTTCATGAACAAACTGCGGCCCTTTGTTCGGCCTGGATTGGCATTCAACTTGTGCCTTGATTGCGTTAAGTACTTGCATCGACCCCATGAAAGCATCATGATCCTCCCTACAAAATTGCTCGCGAGGGATCATGGCATGAAGGCTGACCTTCTTTGGACAATCTCTAGTGTGATGTCCAAGCCCATCATAAATAAAGCAACAGTCATCTCTCTTCATGGGCCTTTTATCGCGGGACTTCCATTGCGGCATAGGCTTACGCTCGTTGGGCTGATGTGATTTATCTCCCCCACCTTTCTCGTAGTTAGGCTTCTGATCATTAGGCTTCTTATTCTCCACTTCTTTTCGGGGGTAGTCACTGATCCCTTTAGCTATAGAAATGGCTGAAGAGAGATCTTGCACACCCCTTCATTTGATCTCTACTTTAGCCCAAGCTTGTAAGCCAACGAGAAAGTTAAGGAGAAGATCTTTCTCTGTCAGATCCGGTATCTCAAGGACAATGGAAATGTATTCTTCGTTGTAGTCCTTGATGGAACCGGCGTGTCTTATCTCCCGGAGACGAAGCCTTGCTTCCTCTTCAGCATTCTCTAGATAGAATTGCTTATTGATTTCTCAAACAAAATCAGCCCAAGTATTCAGAGGACACGTACCTCTTTCGATCTCCGTCGTCTTGCGTCTCCACCATAATCCCGCGGTATCCTTCAAGTAGACCGAAGCTATATTTATCTTCCTTTGATCGTCTAAGATACCGATCCCTTTAAAGTATTGATCCATCTCCCATAAGAAGCTATCCACAGCCTTTGCTTCTCATTTACCCATGAATGGAGATGGTTTAGGAACGTCTACCTTTGGCGCTAAAGATAAGACGTTTCCACCAGCAGCAGTGTTCACCATGGCATTGGTGCAACTATTGATCTTGGTCTCCAGCCCAAGTATAGTTCGACGAACCTCCACCGATTGCCTATCCATCTTTAGGTGCACCCGAATGATAGCATCCTTGATCATCAGCTGCATCTCTTCCTTCATGGCATCAAAAGTAGCCTTCATATCCATGCGAAGGTCACTAAGATCGGTCTCCAACGCTTACACTCGCTGGACAACGTCATCGAGTTCAGCCTCCAGCCCGGATGCAGAATTCTCCATTTCTTTTATCTGTTTATCCAAGGACTTATCCTTGGATGAACCACGACCTTTCTTGCTTTCATGGTGCGAGGACTCGTCTCGCCCACATCCTCTTTCACCGGTAGCAATTCCCAAGCCAACAACCTTTCCCGATTCATCCATCTCCCAATCGAATCGACGTGCTCTTATACCACTTGTCACGGAGTTAACCCTTGGACTCGCGTGCGGCTCTTAGACACCTTCTAAGATCAGCTTTGATCACCAAAATGAAGCAACGATTCAGTGACTTGAAAAGGGAACACAAGATTGCTTTAAGGGAACGTAGATAACTCAAGAGTGTTTTACAAAGAATGCTTTGTATTGCAACTTGAAAGGTGATTTACAAATGAGCTGATTACAAGTATTTATACTACTCTCCTTCTAGTTCTAGAGAGTTCCATTCTAGGTCCTTCTAATATTAAAATATTACAAAATATCTTTGATATTTACATGGAAATTTCTAGTAACTTGTAACCAGATTTTTCTACGAAAAAATCTAGGCTTTTCCTTAGAAAATATCCAAAGATATTTTCTAAGTCTTGAAGGGCTTGAAGCTGCTGGAATTTTCTGAAAATACGAGCCACTGCGATCTGAAATTAGGCGGTCGTGACATATAGCTGCTGAACATCTGAAGAATCAACGGTCTCATTCTAGATCTTTTCCATCGACGGATTTTCATCTTCAGCATAAAATAATGAAAAACTAATATTTGGAACAAAAATGGTAACAACTTACATAAAAAATATGTTAATAGGTATTATTATATATCAAAGCACCTGCTCTAAAATAACAAGCCCATTTCTTGGTTGAATATGACCATTCCTGGTGACAATCGAAAGTTAAATGGTAATTATAAGCCGAATCGCTTAATCATATATTATACTCATCGTTGCTTCAATCTGTTTATAAAACAAGTTTAATTTACTAATTAAAAATATATACATAAACTGCGTATGTTATACCATATACACATTTCGTTTATTTTCGTTCGATTTATTTACATGCCTAAAAATAATTATACAAAAATGAAAACCAAGACCACCCCTACTGTAATTTTCAAATAATTCTGCATGGACTGAATTAAATATACAGTACATAGATATATAAGCTTCAAATATTTAGTAGACTTCATTTCTTATTAGTCAAGCTTTCGGTATCTTACTTCGTTTAAAAGCCTAACCGTTATTGAGTCAAATGTGATTTAAGTTTTTGGCATGTTTCTTTTTAGTCAAAAGTCAGGAAGAAATATACCAGGTTGGATAAAATAGCATATATTTCAAACATTGCCACTAATTCCTGGATGAAGTAATACCTATACTGATATGAACCCATCATAAGTTGAAAGGTCCAAGAGAGACGAATGGGTAAGGACACTGAAAGGTCTACGTAGCCGCAACATTTATTAATAAAATTGTTTTTATATAAGTGTCCAGGTTTTAGTTTATGGATATGGATGTTTATGCTTATCAAATCTAAGGTTTTTATACCCTATTTAATCAGAGATCTAATCCATCTCGAATTGGATTAAATCGAGATAGCTCCTATCGAATCTGACCAACTATCCTTGTTCTTATTTATTTCTATTAATTTACTATTTTATTTTTGGGGTTCTATCATTTGGTTCCATTGTCGGGAAATTGGAAGATGGTGCAAACCTGGAACAGTTATGGCAACGTTGATGGTATCTCACCACATCCAATTGCCACATAATTGACTCCAAATAAGACGATTTGGCTTTCTTCTCAGTTGGAAGCCATTGTAACTCGATTAGACACACTGCCGACCATAAAGGAGGATATTGTGGAGATCAAGGCTTGGTGGAATGTTAAGGAATCTCAGGAGGAACCTCACGACCCACAACTGGATCTGGCTAAAGAGGAAGACCTAGATGATAACCCTAACAATGATGAAGATCAATCTAAGCAGATGGTAAGTGTTTAACAATAGGCACACGACTCCCCTCATGAATTTTCAAATCATAACATTTTGGGTAATCAATTGAATCTGATTGTATTGCCCATAAATACCAAGAACGTAGATTTGGAGAAAATCCGAGCGTTTGATTTGGCCAATCCCCTAGAGGATAAGCTATTGCCTCGGCTCTTTGGGCTGCCTCTTACCATCAGTGGGGTCGTCATGTAACTTGTGAGCCTGCCATCTTAACAGACTCTCGCCCCCCCCTCCTCGCCCCGTCCGGTCCTTTATGCTTCAATGTTCAATCTGGTCCATGTTCGACATCAACCTTGTTTAGTTCTAGATAGCTACGTGGTTTAGGAGGCGAGCCAGCCCATGATTAAATGGTTTATCGTTTGGCACAACGGTTAACAAATATCAGGTTGTCGACTTGAGGGCAAGTCATTTTACCCGGCGGGATGTATTGATATGAACCCATCATAAATTGAAGAGTCCAAGGGAGACGAATGGATATGGATGTTTATGTTTATCAAAACTAAGGTTTTTATACCTTTTTAAATCAGAGACCTAATCCTTCTCGAATTGGATTAACCGGAGACTAGCCCCTCTCGAATTGGGCCAACTATCCTTGTTCTTGTTTATTTCTATTAATTTACTATTTTATTTTCAGGATTCTATCATATACACATGCAAAACGTTTATAATATATCTATATATCAAAATTTAGCTCAATTGTATTCACATATATGCTTTACAACATAAGTAATACCTATATGCATGCAAAAAGTTCATAATATAGCTATATATACCTTGCTAGTAGCATCAAAGCCAAAACTTGTAGGAAATTTAGACCAAAACACTCGGGTTTGGTCCAACATTATAAATAAGCACATTCTGGAGGAAACCTAAACTTGAACTCCTAGCTCCAACAACAAAGTACGGTTAGGCATATAGGCCACTGGCCTGGTTAACTTAATAAAACCTGAAAAGATAATTATTTAAAAAATAAGAAATTCAAGTAATAACTAATTCATGAAATTTAAAATTAAAGTATATACCAGCACACTTCATGAGGATCCTTTCAAGCAATAACTGATCTTAAATTGAAGAAAGAAGTAACTCAAAAAGCTGAAAAATCTAAGAAATGAGTTTTTTTCCCAAACTGTGGAAATGACATATGAGCCAGGTTCTAGTCTCAATTGGATACATCATAGATCTAAGAGACGATAAATAACATAGAACGATAATAGAGCCGGATGATTGTTCGTATATTGATAATAACCAAATGCTTACATATTCATACATGCATACATATGGTTAAGCTCGGTCCGCCTCGGTGTGCACCTTGAGACGGCCTATCATTCTAGAGAGAATCCAAAATGGTAACGGTATGAATAGTAAGGAATGGCACGGATCTCTAAGTTCATTCTTTAGGAAAGGCCTATTTATAGGCAACCCACTAGCGAATGGGGCTTCTCAACTAGAGAATGGCCTCCCATTCGCTAAACAATCTTAGCGAATGGGCTCTCTTAGATAACAAATGAGCCACATACGCTACACAGACAACGTATGTGCTCCTAGGCTAGCGAATGGGCTGCCATACGCAAACATCCATAGCGTATGGCCCTTAGTGTTTACGAATGGACCCCATTCGCTAAACATGCTTAGCGAATGGGCCATGTTAATATACAATGATTAAACTACCCCTAGCCTATTCGATCAGCAACGAACACCAAATCATGCATTAACAAAGTTCCCCTTTCCCGTAGCTGTCACATGCTTCAACTGCAAATCATCAGCCACAATAAATGAACTAACAACCCCCCCCCCCCCCCTTTGACTGATGATTCTCGGGCTTGTGTAGACAGACAAATCTCAAGTGTTGTAAGCAAACCAATAACTCGAAGCTTCTCGTATCATATCTCCCTCTTAAGTAAGCATCTCCAGGTGATCATTCCGATTATCCAACTGGCATATGATATGGATAAATCGTTCAACAATTAGAAGCAAATCATCAGCTATCCATCAACACCGGTAAAGTAGAAATATCTTTACATTTTTGACTTCGTCACACAACTTCATAAACAACCCAATCATTCAAAATCTTTCACTTTGGTTTTCCCTCTCTTGATAACGTTTATCTCAAAATATCAATCTTTGAAACTCTTCTATATCCCATTCGCTTGGATGCACTATAGTTTTGGGCATATGATACAGAGATCCAACCTCTACTAATAAATCCTGAACGATCTGATTCTTTAATCCAATGACAAGACTCGTTTGTATTTTTCAGTAAGATTAACCCATTCAAGAATTGTCACCTTCAACAGAAATAATTTATCGAAAACTCGTAGCCAACATTGTTAGGAACTAAGTCCTTCAGAAAGAAGTAAACGAACAGACACTCGTTGTCACACCCCCAACCTAAGGCGGAAATTCCAGGGTGCGAACTGTGGTTCACAGCTCACAAGATACTATCTTATAATGTAAAATATGACAATATCTATTTAATTTATTTATTTTAAATTTCAAATATGTGCACAAGTTCCAAACAATATAATAATAATCAAAAACAAAATAACATTTAAATTTTCTTTATTTTTTTTATGTCTAAAGTCTCTCTATGTGTTCTTCACCATAGCTTCAAATCAACAAACAACCTGCATATGCGTACAAAATAAACATAGATTTGTCAACAACACATGCTGAGTGAGATAATCACCAGTTTTGATACTAATAATAATATATAATAAATGATAAATGATAAATGCGCAAACAAAAAAATGTGAATATAAATTAATCAAATCATGAGCAAATAGTGGTGTAAGTCGACCGTTGCCTTGCGAATTGGGCATTGGCTACTATGACTAGCATATAAATGTGAGTGTCGGTTGACCATCGTCATGCGAATCGGGCTTTGGCTACTAAGACGAAGTATGATCATACTTTAATTTGATTATGATGGACCTCTCCGAATGCGATAAAATAAACACTTAAACAAATAACAAGTAACAATTAACATTTAATTGAAATACAAACAATATTTACGTTTGAGAGTCTGTGTGTATATATGATATAAAAATATGAATTAGATACACATATGTCCCCAAAAGTTATTAAAATCAGTAAAATAAAAGGGGAATGATATCTCACCATAGAAATAAGAATAAAAACACGATTAAACGAACGAACCGTCCTTTTAACGTGCTGATTTAGATAAACCGAATGTAAATACGTTATTACGAGCCAGGATCTAGTCGCAAATCGATACGTTAAGTCGTGTTCAATATGTTAAAGGATCAATACATTATGATGGATGATGAATACATTAGGTGAGGAGAGAATCCAACAGCATAACGTTACATGGAATAAATATGGCACAGATCTCTATGCTAATTAAATAATTTAACCTATTTATAAGCTAGACACATTCGTTAGAACTCATTTGTTAACATCACTAACGAATGAGCCTTTCCACTAACGAATGGCCTCTCATTCGTTAACTAGGTTAACGAATGAGTTATACCCTAACGAATGAGTCACCATTCGTTACACTGTAGTAACGAAATGGATCCTACATTAATGAATAGCCTAGTCTTTAACGAATGAGGCCTCATTCTCTAAGCATGCTTAGCGAATGAGCCTTTATACATTAAGTGTAAAGACTAAACTACCCCTATCCTATTCGAACAGCCGCGGACACCAAATCTGTGCACTTACACTGAATAAACACGAAACTTAGAGATAATAAACTATGATTAAAACCAAGAACATAGCCGCTGGAATCGATCCAAATGGATGTATAGAACTCCGTTTATGATATAATTAACGTTTAAGCGAGCGGGTACTGACCAGAATCCAAACAGCGAGTCGGAAGTTGGATTTTGGTTAGTAGCCTTAAAATATTGAAAAAAAAATAAAAGTTTTCTAGACCGAAATTCAGTTCCTACCAGAAGCAATAGAAAACGATTGGTCAAAATTGTTGACCAATATGCCCTTAAACGGGTTGGAGTCAAATTGACCCGTCAATTCACCTCAATCTCATAAATTTATTGAGGGTCATTGACTAATGAGTAATAATGAACAACTTATAGTAAACAACTTACCCGAAAAGTGCTTGAATCGATCAGAAAGTGGAGTCAAAGGTTGAGAATGCTTGAAAGTCAAACCACACACTTATAACTTTGAGTAAAATAGCAAGAACGGAGGTGAAATCGGGTGCTTTATGAGGTTGATGGCTGAGAGAGGTATTATTAGGGTTTAGGGAAGATATGTGCAGATGATTTATGTCTTGTTTATATAGAACATGTAAGCGTAAGTCAATTTTATTAAAAAGGCTCGATTAAGTAACCGAATATCGTTTAATGACAAAATCAACTGCAAACTCATCAAAAATCATTCTTGTTGAAGGGTTAATGAATGTGGACATGTACCAAGCCTAGATTAGTTTTCTTGGGGCTTAAAACATGCTATTTGGTAAAAAAAAATAACCGATTTTGCACTAAAATACGAACCAAGAGATAAAATAACAAACATGAGTTGTGCAGACTAGTGGCCACATCCCGTGGCTGCCACACCTCCCTTGGCCGCGCAACGTGGCTTGGTAAGGGGTGGGAAACTTTGATTTTTGCCAGATTTAGTCCTTGTGCTTTAAAAATCCTATTTTTTTTTATATTTTTAAGATTTTTAAGCAAGAAATGGCAAGTTTAAACAACACAAATGGTATGAAATGAAAATACCACCTCAATACTTCTAAATGCTTGATTTTATTAATGGTATAGATAAGAATAACGTTCCCAAATAGGTTTAAACATAAACGAATACGGATACGAAAAGTCCGAAATGTTGCGGTCTCCCCTACTTTAGGGAATTTCGTCTCGAAATTAAGGAAAACTTAAGCATAATCGTGTTATAAATAACTAAACTTTAAGGAAAATATTTTTCAATAAAATTTAAAAATTACCATAACATATAACTTTTAAAAGCAGAAACAATGCTCCAAAAGAAAATCCGATAAAGGCACTTATATATAGGATGTACTAGCGGCGTATCCAATGTTTTAAAAACCGTTTTTTTTACTCGAACCGGATTAGGCTAAAAATGGTACAGCTGGTTGAACCGGTTTATACCGGGAGGTTCAACCGATTGAATAATTTACCTTATAATTTCCTATAAATACAACTTTAACTCCAAAAATAACCCAAAAGTAACTGATTTTATAACAAAAATAATCCAAAAGTTAATCCATATTAAAAAAATAATATAAAAGCACTCAATTGTAAAAAAACAGTCCTAAAGTTTACATGTTTCAATATTAATTGTTAGGTTAAAAGTAATTTTGATAACATATGGGCTGCAAATATCAAAAATTTCTTGGACATAAAACCGGTTTGCCGGTAAAAACTGATATTTTAGAGAAAACCACCGGTACGATGTTCGAGCAAATCGGCCAAAAATACCGGCTCAAAATACCGGCCTGCTGTGTGAAATGCGGTTCAACCGGCCGGTTTGAACCGGTTTTTAAAACACTGGGCGTATCCACCATGTCCTTATCATCTTATCATTTGTATCGTTACTCAAACTATTTCCGGTTCTAGACTATGACACACAATTGTACGTATTATGATTTCCATGCGAGGACTTGGATAATTATGTTCGCAACCATAATTACTTTTGTCGTCGGATAGTCCGCATAATCCCTCCCATCATGTGTGTTACAAAACATTGAAAGACATAACTTTGAGAGAAAGCAAAAGTTTTGATAAAATTAGATATAAAACCAGAAGACCATCAATGTACAAAAAAATAAAAAAATGAACATTTGAATTGATTAATAAAACAGCGAAATTTTTCAAAAACATCTTTTGTTGTAAAAGTAAAAATCTTAAAGATTGAAAGAGAATGGATTTCTTGAAACAGATATTTAAATGAACCGTGATGAACGAGAATAAAAAAATAAGATAAGAGTACAATATCATAAGAAATTAACCTTGATAAATAAAAAGGAACTTTATTCATGAGATAAAACTCGCAAAAGTTAAATAATCCAAATTGAAATTATCCAATGTCATAATTAAGTAAGGAGTCGTTACAATGCATAACTTGAAAAGACAAAATAACTTAAGATAGAAATAACGAAAGCAACAAAAGTCTTCAGAGTCTTTGAGAAGCTTTAGTTACGGTTGACTTGATTCACTTGACTTGGAGCACTTGAAGAAGTTGGATCCATAAGAACTTGAGCGGTCGTGGTAGATGGATTTGGAATCGCTTGAAAAGGTTGAGCTTGAATGGGTTGCATGAGTGGGGTTGGATTGGAGTAAGTTTGGTACACTTGAGCTTGCAGGTACGGGATTTGATAGGTTTGGGTTAAGTAACAATGATCTTGAATGAGAGGATCTTGAAGAACGTATGGTTGATATGTTTGGACTTGATGAGCATAGGTAATGTAGTAGGGTGCAGGCATAGCTTGAGCTTGGTGAGTATGGATGAGTTGAGGACAAACATTGCGGAGATGATTAGGCTCTATATTGAAGCAAGCATGGGTGATAGGAGCACTGGTTTGAGCATATGGGGTAGTAGCAGTTCTAGGAGTAGGCGGCACAGACCGTTGTGGGACGGCTTGCGTTCCAGGAGGCGTATGGCAAACATTAGCAAGGTATCCGTAATGATTGCAGTGGGTGCTAAGACGGCACGGGGATTGAGCCAAGTGATGATAATTGAAAGTGGAGCATAACGGGTTTGTACCGGTATAAGGCTTCTTGTTTGGAGCATTTTGGTTTTGTTGAGGTTGGTGGTTGGTTTGGTTAACGGCATAGTTTTGGTGGTTGGACTTACGTTTGTGGTGAGAAGTGTTGTCATTGTGCGGAGTGGGTTTGGGTTCGGCCTTAGCATCGGTTGAGGATTCAACTTTGGTTTTGTAAAGGGTAGGTTTAGAATCTTTTCGGGTCAAGGTTCCATCTCTGACATGGTCATCGGAAAGTGAAGCAGCAAGAGAAATAGCTTCATTGATGGAGAGAGGATCCCGACTAACCATAAAATCATGAAAAATTGTTGGTATTCCCTGGATATACTTGCGAATACCACGAGTCAAAGGTGTTACGAGATGGGGTACTAGCAGGCTAAGCTCCTTGAAACGGTTGGAGTAGGTAGAGTTGTTACCACCAATTTGCTTGAGTTCCCAAAACTAAGTCTCCAGCCTTTGCAGTTCATGTTCAGGGCAAAATTCTTTATTCATAGCTTCTTTGAGTTCATCCTAAAGCATAGTCATAGAAATCTCGATTCCTTGAAGGTCTTTGAAAGTCTTCCACCAAGTGAGAGCTCGCTTGTCAAAGACGCTCAAGGCAAACTTAGTCCGTTTTGCGTCTGGACATTCACAATGGATGAATATCTTCTTCATTCTCTCTAACCATCGGAGAAGTGTAGTAGCATTCTCTTCTCCAAGGTATGGGGTGGTTTAGCACTATTGAAGTTATTGAAATGGATATTGTTCGGGGAGACCAAAGTAGCAGAACCATTCGAGTTGAGACTCTGAATCTAAGTCACAATAGTAGGCATAGCAGCAACAAACTCCTTGGTGATTCTAGCATCCAGATGACGATCATGAGAAGCAGATGGATGACATTGATTACGACGGTGATTTCTCAGGGAAGACATCCTGTGAGGACCAAAGACGAAATTTTTATAAGATGATGGTTAAGTTGTGTAAATGAGTTGGTGAAAGATACAAGGAAGTGAATTTAAATAGAATTGTGCTAGTGACTTAACATGACTTGAGGATGAGTTGAGATTTAAAACAGTGCGAATAATTTTGAGTTATTTGAATGAATAAACAATGTTTATTTTAAAAAGTAAAACTCAAAAAAAAATTTTATTGGGTTGGGCTTTTCATGGTAGCTTGAGAACCCAACTTAAGTAAAGAAACATATCCACTGAGTTGGCCCCCCCATGAGCTTTCCATGGTAGTTTAAATGGCACAACTAAATAACGTAACATGAATTTGTGAATTGGGCCTCCCATGAGCGTTCCGTGGCAATTAAATAACGAAACTTAAATTTATGAATTGGTCTTCCCATGAACGTTCCTTGGTATTTTAATGGCCTAATTAAAATAACGAGTTACAAAGCAATTGAGTTGGTCGGACCCATGAGCGTTGCATGGCATTTTAGCTGACCCAACTAAATAACGAATTAACATATCCACATATGAGCAGTTGGAGTATCCCGTGAACCACCACCGGAGATACGTTCCAACTAAATATCAAACCGAAAACGCGTTGAGAAATGGATAGTTGGAGTGCCCATGGATTGACATGGATTTTTCATCCAACTAAACATTTAATAATAATAATAATAATAAAATATTGGAAATTTTCCCGAATTTAGCCACGAACCACCGTGAATTCGATTTTATAAAAGGAATGTAACCGTTTAACCGGTCACGTTGACCACTTAAAGTTCCGGTCGTATGACATTTGTTTCGCTTTGGCCTATAAGATCGAGTATTGTGGTCAGGTTATCCTCCAGGTAAGGAATAATGTCTTATCTTGGGTTCTTGGAACCGTTTTTGCCAAGGCCCGACTCACAGTTCTCTACTCCTTACTGTTACTATAAGAACATATCATACTCTCATTCTTTAAGGTGCAGGAGTAAACAAAAACAAGGGAATTCTTAAGGAATTTCCCAAAATAAACTCAATCTACTAGAAAATAAAATAATTTAAATATATTTTGAAGATAAGGCATAGCCTCGGAATTTG
>NW_027506366.1:0-44004 GCF_021521415.1 Bidens hawaiensis | reverse complement strand
TTTCATGTTTGTTATATCATACCTTCTTTCCCACTTGTTGGATATCCTGATTCCGCCGGGATATTCAATAGGCCTTTGGGTAACCGAGTTGGTGTGTTCTTGTCAACCTTTCTAAGGTTACACCTGATTCAACGGTCCTGACACTTCTATGTAAATATGGGAGGAGTGATGCTCGCTGTCAGAAACTTGGGTGACAAAGCAAGATGGTCAAGGAAAAATGAGAAGGCACCACCCCCAAAGACAAATCGAAATGGTGTGCGTTTCACGAAGACTTCGGCCATATGACAGAGGATTGCATAGCCTTGAGAAAGGAAATAATCTACCTCCTCAGCAAGGGCCACCTTAAGGAATTGTTCGAAAGAAAAGAGCCCAGGAACCAGGATCATGACCCAGTTCCGAAAAAGGCTGCTCCACCTCCCCCAGACGCTCAAGTTATCAACATGATCTTTGGAGGATCCGATATATGCGTAACTTCTTATTCGGCTGCAAAGAAGTACGCCAAAGAATGTAAACTGGAGAATAGTGAAAGACTAATCAAGACTTCTACAACGGCCGAGCAGAGAGTTATCTCCTTCGATGAGGATGATCGAGTCAATGTCCAGGATCCTCATCATGACGGTTTAGTCATTACTTTATTTATTTCTAACCATTATGTTCGCAGGATACTCATTGATGGAGGAAGTTCAGTTAACATCATCCAATTAGAAGTACTCAGAAGGATGAATATCCCATAATTGGAAATCATCCCATGATCCTCAGTGTTTGTAGGATTTAGTGGGGAAACGAAGAATACATTGGGGGACATCAAACTACCCATATATATAGAGGGAGTAAATTCTATTCAAAAATTTTGTGTTATCGATTCCTTGTCTTGTTGCAATGTTATTCTTGGCAGACCATTGATATGTGAAATGAAGGCAGTCCCCTCCACTTACCATCAATGCGTAAAGCTACCTACCCTATGGGGGATAGCAAAAATCGAAAGTGATCAGCAAGACGCTAAGTATTGCTACACTTCCTCAATGAAGTCTACAAAAAAGTTGAGGGAAGCATAGAAATTACAGAAAACGAGAAGAAATGTCATGGAGACTAAGGAACAAGACCCTAAGGAAGTAGTCTTGCACCCGGAGGATCCTGACAACAAAGTCCTAATAGGTGTTGAAACACAAGACTCCATTGAGAAGGATCTAGTATCCTTCTTACAACGAAGGTAGTCAACCTTTGAGTGGAAGCACGAAAATATGACAGGTATTTCTAAAGACGTTATAACCCATAAACTTGGAATTGATCATTCTTTCAGGCCTATTCATCAAAAAAGAAGAAAATTTGCTCCAGAAAGAAATGCAATAATCCAAGAAGATGTACAAAAACTACTAAAGGCAGGTATGATTAGGGAAGTAAAATATCCAAAATGGTTAGCCAATGCGGTTGTAGTTCAAAAGAAAAACGGAAAGTGGAAGGTATGTGTCAATTTTACTGATTTAAATAAGGCATGTCCTAAGGATCCTTTTCCTCTTCCCCACATTGACTCCATGGTGGATGCTACCGCAGGGCACGAAATGTTGACCTTTATGGATGCTTCGTCAGGATTTCAACAAATCCAGATGGAACCATCTGATCAAGAGGATACAGCATTTATAACCCCTACGGGCAAATATTATTATATTGCTATGCCGTTTGGTCTTAGAAATGCAGGTGCTACATATCAAAGACTAGTCAATATGATGTTCAAGGAACAATAGGGAGACACCATGGAAGTCTACATCGATGACATGGTGGTAAAGTCAAAGAAGGTAGAGGATCACCTTAAGGATTTGGAAGTAGCATTCGACATCCTCGACAAATACAACATGAAGCTAAACCCTGCTAAATGTGTATTCGGTGTCAAAGCCGGAAAGTTCCTGGGGTATTTGGTAACCAAAAGGGGAATAGAGGCGAGTCCATAGCAAATCCAAGCCATCTTAAACCTTAAATCTCCAACAAACGTCAAAGAGGTACAAAGATTAACAGGAAGGGTGGTAGCACTTAACAGATTCATATCGAAATCCTCAGAAAGATGTAAAGATTTTATGACATCCTGAGGAAAAACAAGAAATTCGAGTGGACGTTGAAACATGAAGCTGCTTTCACCGCTCTAAAGGAGTACCTATCCTCAGCCCCTGCTTTGATGAAGACTGTAGATGGAGAACCATTGATCCTCTATCTAGCCGTATCCCTCACTACCTTTTGTGCGGTCTTGGTGAAAAATCACGAAGGTAATCAACATCCCATTTACTATGTAAGTAAAAGTCTCCTCGATGCCAAGTCTAGGTACTTTCACCTAGAAAAACTTATTCTTGCTCAAATCATGACTTCAACTAAGTTAAGACATTATTTTAAGACTCATACTATTGTTGTAAAAACTAATTATCCCATAAGAATTTCCTTAGAAAACCGGAAATGTCGGGTAGACTGGCCAAGTGGGCTGTAAAGCTAAGTGCTTATGATATTCAATATGAGACTAGAAATGTGATTAAGTCGCAGGCACTATCAGACTTTGTTGAGTCGGCTTTTTGATAAGAAAGTTTCGAATCTTCTCAACCTCCTCAAAAAACTGCTAAGTATGGACTTCGAGCAAGCCTAGACGATTGAGCATGGTTTTACTACTTCGAGCAAGGTCTTCAGAACCTTAAATGGTTGATTCTTCTAAGTGTTAAGGCTTCGAGCAAGCTACACTTCAACGAGCAAGAGTATTCTTCTATCAAGCATGGATTGCCATTGAGCAAACAGCTTGATCATACAAGTTTTAACCAAGTGTTACGAGAACAGGATGATCGAGCACATGGGGACAAGCATGGATGCAATAAGAAGATGACATGTGATCAAAGCAAGGACTTCGAGCACAGTTCAGTTCCTCGAGCAAGATTTACATCCGAGCATGCTAAAGATTGCTGAATAAGAAGACTGAAGACATCAAGAAGAATGAGCTTGCTCGATGGACTATTTCGAGCAAAGCATGGATTAGTCAATAGGAATGAAGCTTGCTGGAAGGGAATATCTTCACTGAAGATATTCTAAGTAATGCATACCTAGCATAGTGAGTTTGCTCGAGCAAGATTGTTACCTTGCTCGAGGACTCAACACTTCTATTATTTTGTATTTCATTATGTAATGATTAGGAACTTCTAAAAGGAATGTCAGGGCCTATAAATAGGGTCCTAGGATTCAATTTTAGGGTAACATTGGCACACACGGAATACGAGAAACATTCTAAAAGAATATTCTATTTGTTTCCTCGTACAGCCGCCGTCACCGTCATACACGAAACCCTAGACATTCATTTCACTGTTTCATTAATGACTCATTTAATACAGTGAATCTTTTTCTTTGAATGCGCTTTTATTGATTATGTTTAATCGTTTCGTGCTTGTTATTTTTACTCATTCGTTCCCACTTGTTGGATATCCTGATTCCGTCGGGATATTCAATAGGCCTTTGGGTTAAATAGTCGGTGTGTTCTTGTCAACCTTTTCGAAGGTTTCACCCGATTCACGGTCCTGACAAGTGGTATCAAAGCTTGTGTAAGCTCGCTGAAGGCCACGGGAAAGAAGGTTTGTGAAAAATCTTGAAGCTTTACTCTATTTCACTACTGCAAACTCCAGATCTGATGAAATGGAAGACCAAGAAGTCTCCACCAACAAGATTCCAAGATTGATTGGACAAGAACACTTCATCAAATGGAAGGTGCTCTTCGAATCAGCTGTAAACTACAATGACCCAGAGCTTCGGACTTCCATCACTGAAGGAATCTATGTTCCTTCAACAGCTCCGAACAACAATGCCACTGTAGAGCTAAAAATAAAGAAACGGGACGATAAGGCTCTGTCTATGCTAAAGTTAGGTCTTTCTTGGGAAATCTTGACAACTATCAATCACCACAAAACCACAAAGGGTATGTTTGATGCGGTCATCGACATGTTTGAAGGAAATACTGAATTAAGAGATATCAAGAAAGATAGGCTGAAGCACCAGCTAGACAAGATCAAGTTTAAAGACGGAGAGAGATTAAAATCAATATTGTAGAGGTTTATGATGATAGTAAACGATACAAGAACAACTGATCTGCAGATCTCTTACTTTGAGCTGAACAAGAAGCTCTTGTCATCCTTGTCCAGTGAATGGTACACTGCCAACAAGTTTATTAAGGAGAAAGTCAGTTTCCCCAACTTTAAGATGGATGATGTGATTGCATTTCTCAAAGCTGCAGAACAAGAGATGATCGAAAATCATATGATTAGAGAGGACAAGCCATTTTTTCAAGTGAACAATGCTCTTGTAGCACCAATGGGCAATCTCTCAATCAAGAACCAGCAGCCTATTATTGAAGAGCCATCAGAAACAAGTTCAACATGTAATGGCCAGTCAAGGTTTAATGTTCAGCTAATTGAAGATGATATTACCTCTACAGCAAATGGGCAGTTAACATTCATGCAGAAATTATGCTCAAGGAGTAGACTATCAAGCACTGTTCTCTATGTTTACTGAGTCATATCATGATTTCGTCGCCAAGAACCTTATGAACACAAGTATTGTGCAGGAGGATCTTGAACAAATCGATGCTGATGACTTGGAAGACATGGACATAAAGTGGCAGGAAACTATGTTAGCAGTGAGGAGCAAAAGGTTGTATGACAGAATTTGAAGAGCAAGCTTTAATGGAACAAATGAAAGAATTGGTTTTGACAAGTCAAAAGCCATCTGTTATAATTGTCAAAAACTAGGACATTATGCTAGAGAATGCAACATGCCAAAGCAAGTTGGTAATCAACTGAATCAGAACCAATTCTATCAAACCAGAATCAGAATTTCCAACACCAGAAAAATCAGATTACCAACCAAAAACCCTATCAAAATCCAAACATACCCCAACAACAAACCTTTCAACCCCAAAGAAACAATCAAAATCTAGGTTCACACTAATCAACACAGAGCTAATCAGAACAATGTGAACTAGTTGAGAGATCAAGGAAATGTTGCAGTAATCAGGGCTCCACAGGATGGGGAATTTGATTGGAGAAACCATGCAGCTGAGATTGAGAAGGCAAATGTTGCTTTTATGGAAAAAGTGCAGGACAAGCCTGAATCTTCAAATGCATAGGTACAATCTGATATTTCAATTTCTGATCTTCTTATTACCATTGATGAATTAAATCAGGAGATTGGAAAGTGGAAAACTGAATGTGGGAGAAAGGAAGCATTCTTGAATGTATATGAAGCCAATGAAGCAACTTATGAAAATCAAATTAAGGGGCTTGAAGAGGATTGCATGCAGGCATACCAAACCCAATAAAAAATGACAGTTGAAATTGATGGATTGAAAAAGATGTATGCTGAAGAGAAATTGAGGAATGCTGACTTGTTAATTCATATGGAATTCTAGAAGAACCTTGTTTCTACACGAAATATAGTGGGCTATGTGGATAAGATGACCAAAAAAGAAAAGTACAAAAAGGTGCCAACACCTTTTTGTGATAGCTACCCACTGAAAGTAGATAAGGAAAGCAGAATTGAATATCCGAAACAATTCAAGAATGTGTTCGATGATAAAGCTGAGTTTGTGAAGCAATATGATGATGTGTTTGTAGATAATAATGGAGAATTTGCCGTAAGACAGAGTGAGGAATCATAAATTAAGAAAAATGAAAAGTTGGAAATTGAGAAAAGGAAGTGGAGTGAGTACTCAAGTGAAGACAATAATTGCAGCTGTGGGAGCACTAAATCATCTAAGGGAAGGAAGAAAAAGGGATCCAACAAGAAGAAAAGTGAATAGATTCCTCTTCTACCAAAGATGACTCCAAAGTTGAAGAAGCACTATGAAAGAATGAGAAAAGAACATGTATTGTTTGATATTTGTGCTAGACCACAATCTGAAATCAAGAAAAGAGATGAAGCATCAATGAAATCTTCTTACGATCAGTCACATCCTCCAATCTACCCTGTCTTCTCAAACCATGAATTATTTAACATTGGAGATGTGGAGTATGTACCAATGAGAAGATCTGTTGGAAATGGAAAGGGAAGCTATTCAAGAATCTTATCCAAGTTGACGCCTGTAGTGTTTGTCAAAGAGAAATATCATCTGGAACCTGATCTAAACAAACCAATCAAAATGGACTTCAGCAACTTTTTATGTCCTGAAATCTCCTTAGGCTTTGACTTCCCCAAACCCAGTGACAAAATTAAAGACAAGCAACTGCTTGAAGACATGGGGAGCTATGCAAAGGTCTGGTGCAAGAAGTGTGATACCTATGGTCATCACACTGACTCTTGCTGGTTTGAAGAGGAAGAGTTTGAAGTTCCTGATGTGGTCTGTGGCTTTGATATGAAAGAATACAAGAAAATATATCAAAGATACTTAAATGAAGAAAAAGGCAGTTCAGATGATGAACAGAAAAGGTCAGTGCTAGAAAAGAGACTGAAACAAGTCTTGAAGATCAAGGATGAAGCAAAAGCATCAAGCAAACCTACAAAGATCAGAAGGTCAAGTGACAAAGGAAAAGAAAAGATTAGACCTGGTGTTTTTGATGAAGCAGGGCTATGAAGAGGGTTCCAATGGAAAACTAAGAAGGAGTTGACTGAAAAGAAAGACTATGTGATTGAGCAAACTATAGAACTAATCAAGTCACAAGTTGTGAAAGCTGGGTCTAATTCAGACTCAGAAGAAGAATGTGAAGTTGTGTATGAAGACCACTTCCAGTTCCAGTTCCAACTCCTGATGGAGTACAAACTGATGCAGTGTATGACTCAGGTTCCAACTAATTATGTTTTATATGTATGTGTAGGAACAGTCCTTGAACAGTAATGACTTATGGTACATGGACAGTGGTGTTCCAGGCACATGACTATGACAAAAGTGCGCTAATAAATTATGAAAGAAAATATGAAGGGCCAGTTGCATTTGGGAGTGATGAAAATGGAGGGAAGATTGTTGGAAGAGGAACACTCACCAATGGCAAAGTATCCTTTGAGAATGTGCTGCATGTTGAAGGACTACAATACACCCTCTACTCAGCATTTCTCAAGTTTTTGATAAAGGGTACAAGGTAGCCTTGAATGATGAACATTGTCTGATTTTGAAGCCTAAGTTTTGAGATGATCATGATGATGGCTCCAAGAAATGGCAACCTCTATGAGCTAAGAATGAGCACTGCTGCATCTAGAGGTGGTTCATGCTTTGTTTCCAAAGCCATTGAAAATGAGACCAAACTGTGGCATAGGAAGATGTGTCATGTAAATTTGAAGAACATGAACAAACTAGTGAAAGGTGAACATGTTGTCCTACCCACAAGAGAGTTAAATCTACAAGAAAAATGCACATCTTGCCTCAAAGGGAACCAACATAAATCCTCATATAAAAGAAAAATGATAAGTACCATTGATGAGGTCTTGGAACTGTTACAAATAGATCTATTGGGTCCTGTAAGTGTTCCAAGTATTGGAAAGAAGAGATATTGCCTAGTGATCACTGATGATTATTCAAGGGTTACTTGGGTATACTTCATGGGCAACAAAGATGAAACCCCAGATTTGATCAAAACCTATGTGCTGAAAATGGAAAATCAACTTGAGAGAAAAGTAAAGGTCATTAGAAGTGACAATGGGACAAAATTCAAGAATGGAATTATGTATGAATTATGCACTTCTAAGGGAATCTTTCAACAATACAATGAACCTAGAACTCCTGAACAGAATAGTGTTGCAGAAAGAAGAAATAGAACATTGATTGAAGCTGCAAGGACCATGATTGCTGATGCAAATCTGCTAGTCACTTTTTGGGCAGAAGCAATCAACACTGCATGTTATGTGCAGAACAGGGTTCTACTAAACAAGGCTCAAAAGAAGACTCAATATGAGGTTATCTTCAAGAGAAAACCCTATGTGAAGTTCTTGAAGCCTTTTGGATGCAGATGCTCACTGCTGAATACAAAGGACTACCTAAACAAATTCCAGTCAAAATCTCTGGAATGTTTCTTTGTGGGCTACTCATCTCATTCAAAGGTATGTAAAGGAGCACATGGTGGTCATTAATTCTTCAGATATAATATTCAATGAAAACCACTTTAACAATGTTGAAGGTCTAAAATGGCTTTTGATTTGGAAAAGATGGTCAAATCTTTCAAAATATACAATGAAGATATGGATGATAGCATGTACAGAACTAGCTTTGAAGATAAGGGTAAACAAAAACAAGTTGATCTGGACAAGCTATGGTCATCTGTTGCTCCTAAAACAAATGGATTTAACTTTAAA
This sequence comes from Bidens hawaiensis, assembly GCF_021521415.1. NCBI lineage: Eukaryota > Viridiplantae > Streptophyta > Magnoliopsida > Asterales > Asteraceae > Bidens > Bidens hawaiensis. The sequence continues at coordinate 35,715 of NW_027506366.1, read as the reverse complement.
AGAAGCAACCAACAAAGTGCCGAAGTTGATTTGAATGAACAAGATGCAGCAATTGATGTTTTTAATGAAGGTCCAAGTGAAGTAGAGAGTGAACCCATTCAAAGTCAACAACCTATTCGGTCTGAAGGGATAAATCAATTTGAAGATAGGTTTCAGTCTTTGTTTGACTCTCTATAATTTGGGTCAAATGAAGCATCATCATCAGAAATTAATCAAGTTCAAGCAACTGATGTAGTTCAAGAGAGATTTGAAAATGAATCTGCTGAGTTAAATATAACCAATCTAGAGACAGAAGTGTCTGCACAACAAGTTGTGCAGACCACCTCTGTTGAAAGAAATCACCCTGCAGAAAATATAATAGGAGACTTGCATGAAAGAGTGACTAGAAGCTCTTCTGAAAAGGCAAACATCTGTCTGTATGCTTGCTTCGTATCCCAAGTTGAACCAAAGAACATTAATCAAGCTTTGAAAGACAACAGCTGGGTAGAAGCTATGCAGGAAGAGTTAGCCCAATTCAGAGACTTACATGTATGGTACTTGGTGGACAAGCCCAAGGAGGTGTGAAGGAGGGCCAGTTCCAGAAAGGAAGTTTTCCGCTAATCTACCGATTCCTGATCCATCACGTCATCCAGTCCTTATCTCCAAGGAGAGGGACTTGGACTTTATTGAGTAGAGAGCTTGGGACTCTCACAGCGGCCATATTATACCAACAGCCCTTCAATATATCAAGATTTATCTTTCAAGGGTTGGTATCAAATGCAGAAAAGGAAGTCAATCAACAGTTTCTTATGTATCTAAGGTTCCTGCAAATCTTGATAAGCCGATTTCTACCAGATCTTCAAAGAACGGGAGAGATTTTGAAGTTGCAAGACCCTAACATTTGCAAGCGTATGAAGGATGCCAAGAGCAAGTTTGAGGATAATGATGATTGGGATGTACTTCCATGGTTGCTTGTGCTAGCACTAGGTGCTATTGATGTACCTAGGACCCCCGGTAATAGTGATGATGATGTGAATAATGAAGAGAATGATGATGATGAAGATAATTATCAAAACGATGATGGGGACAATGGTCCAAAAGGTGGAAATGCCATGATTATTGGTGGTAATGATGATATACGGGAAGTTGTGGAGGAGATTGTGCCTATGATTGAAAACTCTACTAAGGTAGGAGATGCTGCAGAGTTGGAGGTTAATGATCAGACTGATGAACTGGTTGAAGGTCCCAGCAGCAAAGTGACTGAGGCGGTGGAAGATGATGACTTCATTTCTACTATTATATCAAATGTTGCTGAAACAATCAACAAAATAACTCCACCAAATTCGCCACCACCTGAAGTTTACAATGATGACACAGACTCCATTAAAATAAATGATGTGTATCATGATATTCCTTACTCACCAGCTACAACTTAACCAGCCATCTCAGACACAGAACCAATAACTAACACTCTTCCCACCCCACCATCCTCCCCATTACAAGACCCACCTCATATCTTACCACCCCAACCATCCCAACCTATTCAAGCCACACACATTCCAATACCACCATCTTCCCTAGTAACAGATCAACCTACTAATATCACTACCCCACCAACTCAATCAATTCCATCTTCTGAACCTTATCAAGTACCATCTCCTGAAACAGCTGAATCAGAACCATTCTCTAAGCCTGCCCCAAAGCCTACCCAACAAACTCCACCATCCAGTCCAGACATCTATGAACTTCTAAATGAGAACATGAAACTGGAATTCAAAAACATCTTGTTGAATGAGAAAATTGTTGTGTTGGAGTCATGGAACAAAGGGTTGGAGGCTGCGTTGAATGACGCACTAATGAAATTCGAACACTAGAGGAGCAGTCTGAGGTTGAGAAGACCTCATATGCATCAAAACAGGGGGAGAAATCTGTTGAAACTAAACATGATAATGCAGATGGATTAAGGATGATTGGAGACTTGTATGCAAGTTCTAATGAAGAAGTTGTGGAGGTTGGACCATCAGATGTGCTAAACATGATTAATCAAGCATATGAAGATGGAGAATCTGGTGATGAGGGGGATAGTGAAAATGAAGATGAAACTAAAGAGGATAAGATGAAAAGGAAAGAAAAGGGGAAAGGGATTGCCTTTACAGATGATGATCTACATCCCTTGTCCCAACACAAAGCTCAATCCGGTGGTGATATACTTCACAAAGAAAATGTGATTGATCCTGATATAGCAGAAGTTGAATCTGTCAAAATTGCCATGAGATTATTGAATGAAGATTTGGAGTCTTTGGATAGAGAAGATGAGGAGGAAATACCCCAAGAAGTGCTTAAAGCACTAATAAACATGAAGAAGAAAGAAAGGAGGATGAGAGGAGGATGAAGGAGGCAGATGAGGCGATAAAGGCCACACTGGATGCTCTAAGAGAAAATCCGAACGTTGATGAACAAGAGAGTACACACGCTGAAGAGCGAGTGACAACTGAGCCTGAAGAGCCCATGGAAACTGGACATGAACAATCTGAATCTAAACCAGTTAATACTGAGATGGAAACTGATAATGAACAAGAAACTGGTCTAGGAGTAAGAGAAGAACCAAAGAGGGATGAGGCACCAAAAATGCCATGGAAAGTGTATGAAAAGTTCATTGCTTAGTCAGTTATGCTCAGAACACATTTTAACATTCTCCTGCATCCTGATGAATTTAGAGCTCAGGAAGAACAAAGGCAGGAGCAATGGAAGAAAAGCCAACTCCTACTAAAAGACAAACCTGAACCAACAGTAAGTGAAGTCTGTGATGAAGAGGATCTTGGAACAGAACCAATCACAGAAGAAATCAGTAATGAAGAATCTAAGACCTCTGAGTCAGTTGATGAGGAAATTATAATTGAAGAGCCAGAAGCTGAAGTGACACAACCTAACACACCCACTCCATCTCAATCACTAAAAAGAAAAGAAAGAGCTGAGATTGAAACACCCAAGTCTAAAAGGCAGAAATCAGTAAAGGTGATGGTGTACAAAAGGAGATTGGAGAAGCTTGAAGAAAGAAAAGGGCTCAATCTGCAAGAAATGAAGAACCAATGATTGAGGCTCTCCATAATCTTTAAGAAACAATTGACTTAGAAGATGAGAATGAAGATGATGAGGGGTCAAAGGATGCTGAAAAAGAAAATGAAGATAGAGCTTACATGATAAGTCTTGAATATGATCTGAAATATCTCCAAAGACTGTCAAAGGAAGCTATGGCCAAAGAAGCTGAAGGTTGGAGACAAAGGGAAACGAGAAGAGAGTTCTTAGTAATGGCTGGTCACAAGCCTGCTTCCTTTAACCTACAATCATTTGATGCCATTGATAAGCTTTAAAAAAGGGCTCTTGTGGATGACATGGACAATATTGTTGAAAAGGTTAAGAAGAGAAAGAGGACTAGTGGTGATGGTGAATATGAATCCATGAAAGATAAACATAAAGATATTCATTTTTTTTTTTGCAAATTCATGGATTTGAATACATTCCTTGATCAAACTCACTCTAGAAGAATTGAAAAAGAAAGTTTAAAGTGTTAAAGACTCCTATAAAAGTCAAAAATTGTCTGCTGATCGTGAAAGAGAAAATAATTTGAAGGCACAAATGGAAAAGGAGAGAGTAGAGTCTGAGAAGAAAGAAGCTGAGGCTAAAGAATGGTTTCAAGACCCTCAGAGAGTCCAAACCTTAAGGGATATATTAATGGACAAGGGCATGTCAAAAGAGGAGTTAAATAGAATGCCTCATGCTCAACTACTGTAAATATACAAAAAAGAGCAGAGAATGTATATGGAGACTGAAAGAAAATTGGAGGAGGATAGAAGGAAAATGGATGAGTTGGTTAGAGCTGAAATGCTGAGTGCCCTGCACAAGAAAGGCATTGGTTTGGGAAGATTGATGACTCAGACTGATGAAACGATTAAAAGGTGGTATGTAGAGGAGGGACTTGATAAATTGAAGACAACTCAGCAAGGGAGCTCGAGCCAAACCCCAAGGTCTGAGAGTGTATGGCCTGTGCCACCAAGAAATTTAAATCTGCCCACACATCTCTTCTTCGACAAAAGATCCAAGACCTTGAGGGTCATTACTAAAGATAAAGAAGAAACACTCATCATCTTTACAGATGATTTGAGAAATTTCTCAAAAGAACAGCTAAAGAGAATGGAACTGGACTTACACGATAACCAAGATAGAAGACAACTAGCCAGACAACAAAGAAATGATCTTTCCAAGTTCCTCAAAGAACAAGCAGAAAAGGGATTCCCTTTTCTCAACCAAAGAAGGAAATGGATAAGGAGTCAAGCAGAAAGGGAGAAAAGGAACAAGAGAATAAACGAAGTACATATTCAGGAGATCTCTCTGTTTGAAGATAAGAGAAGGAAATCCCAAGCAAGCAGCTCACATGGAAAAAGAAAAACTTTAAAAGAGTGCTTAGCTATGAGGGAAGAGATGAGAGAACCAAACTCAGTTGTACAGATCAATGGAAGAATTACTTTCATCTCATATAACCAGCATAATGACTCAATTTCACTAAGGAATGCGTCGGGATTGCCTATTGTCGTGATTAGAAATGATGGGGATCTTAAATTCATGCACCCCCAATATTTACAAGACTTAATTGATGCTAAATTTCCCATTGATTCCTCTGATGTTGTTGAACTAGACATGATTAAACAAAAGGCAGCCCTTGTCAAGAAATTGAAAGAAGATTCTGACACAATGAGGAGGAGAAGAAGATAGCAAAATGGAGCTCAAAGAAAATCAATTTTATTTCTGTTTATCTTTGTAATTTGTGTTATTTTGTATTTATGTAATGCCCAAGAGGCAGAATTCCTATTTATGTAATGAAATGACAATTTCTTGAATGATATTTTTGATGTCTGATACATGTGTAACTCTATGCAGGTTTGTTTTGGTGCATCTGAGTTTGTTCCAATCTAGGGGAAATTGTTGAGTCGGATTTTTGATAAGGAAGATTGGAATCTTCTCAACCTCCTCAGAAAACTGCTAAGTATGGACTTCGAGCAAGCCTAGACGATCGAGCATGGTTTTACTACTTCGAGCATGGTCTTCAGAACCTTAAATGGTTGATTCTTCTAAGTGTTAAGGCTTCGAGCAAGCTACACTTCAACGAGCAAGAGTATTCTTTTATCGAGCATGGATTGCCAATCGAGCAAACAGCTTGATCATACAAGTTTTAACCAAGTGTTATGAGCACAGGATGATCGAGCACATGGGGACAAGCATGGATGCAATAAGAAGATGTCACGTGATCAAAGCAAGGACTTCGAGCACAGTTCAGTTCCCGAGCAAGATTTACATCCGAGTATAACTGAAGACATCAAGAAGAATGAGCTTGCTCGATGGACTATTTCGAGCAAAGCATGGATTAGTTAAGAGGAATGAAGCTTGCTGGAAGGGAATATCTTCACTGAAGATATTCTAAGTGAAGTATGCTCGAGGAAATTCATCGAACATAACTCGCATAGTGAGTTTGCTCGAGCAAGATTGTTACCTTGCTTGAGAACTCAACACTTGTATTATTTTGTATTTCATTATGTAATGATTAGGAACTTCTAGAAGGAATGTCAGGGCCTATAAATAGGGTCATAGGTTTCCATTTTAGGGTAATGTTGGCACACACGGAATACGAGAAACATTCTAAAAAAATATTCTATTTGTTTCCTCGTACAGCCGCCGCCACCGTCATACACAAAACCCTAGACATTCCTTTCACTGTTTCATTAATGACTCTTTAATACAGTGAATCTATGTCTTTGAATGCGCTTTTATTGATTATCTTTTATCGTTTCGTGCTTGTTATTTTTACTCCTTCGTTCCCACTTATTGGATATCATGATTCCACCGGGATATTCAATAGGCCTCTGGGTTACGGAGTCGGTGTGTTCTTGTCAACCTTTTCGAAGGTTTTACCCGATTCACGGTCCATACAGACTTTGTGGCTGATTTTTGTAGCGACTTAGAAAAACAAGCCAATCTTGAAGTTCAACAGCTTGAAGAGACCAAGGATCCTTGGACACTCTTCACTGACGGAGCCTCAAATGTGAAAGGAACAGGATTGGGACTACTATTGAAATCGCCACAGGGGGACATACTACCCTATTCGGTAGCTTGTGAATTCCAAGCTACTAACAACGAGGCAGAATATGAGGCACTCATCGCAGGTATACAACTAGCCAAAGGTATGAGAATCAAGTATCTTAAAATTTTTGTAGATTCGTTATTAATTGCCAATCACTTTAATGGCTCATATGCAGTCGAATGTGAGAAATTAATTAAATATTTAGATATAGTAAAGGATCTTGCAAACCTAGCTTCAGCTTTGAAGCTCCTAGAGAACATAAAATCCCTATCATCCACGTTCTATCCCCTGCAATTGAGGAATGTCATGCAATGGAAATAGATGGGAGTCCATAAACGGATTCTAAGGGTCATTCTCTTGATCATTCATCCTGGATCCTTCCGATAATGAAGTATATTCAAGATGGAGAAATCCCAAAAGGAGAGAACCCCGAAGCTTTCAAAGCCAAGGTATCACAATATACTATTGTACATAATATGCTATATAAGAAATCCCTTGCAGGTCCATATTTAAGATGCATCAAAGGATCTGAGATCCAAGTAGTGCTGAAGGATTTCCATGAAGGAGATTGTGACAACCATATAGGGCGCAGATGTCACACCCCGTTGAGCGATTTACGGAAGTATGTTCTTTACAAGCCAAGACACATCATCGGTCTGCAAGCGTGTGGATTCTCCTTTATGATAAACTGATTGGAGTGGCGACAGTATGGGAGTGGTTAGAGATACTCATACATAGATGATTTGATGAATTTATTAGTTAAGGAGGGTTCATCAAGGTCGGTGATACTGGTGATTTATAGAGGAATTATTATTTTGATAATTGATGTATGATATATGTAGGTGGTCATGGTTTGTTGTATTATTGAAAATTCAATAAGATAGTTATTATATTTAAAATTTGATAAACCGTACTCTTTCCTAAGTATTTTCTTGAGAGTTGTATTTATTTTTAAACAATGGAAGTGGAGAGATGGCTAGAAAACAGTTCAATTTACTACTAAAAATGGTATAAGAGATAAAGATTAGGCCCGAATCGAGAAGTGTCGTGTTCCCTTGAGATGGACGTACATATATCATACCTTCCACAGTTCCTTTTTGGGCCTTGCATTTACGCTCGGTCTGTGAATCAATCATACAATAAGGTTTAGTTTGGACTCTCTAGAAAGTCTTCTCATCCTCGTTTACAAGCAACATCAGTTCTTTACCCAATATGAGGCTACCGATTTCGACACCTTTCGGTTCCACGATTTGTTATAAAAATAATATTTTTCAATAGTAGGAATCAGAGTAGAGAATATTATTACTTAAGGCAAAATAAAATATTTTATTTGTTATGGTCAGGTACAATATTAATTATGATAAAATATAATATTATTTTTAATAAAATACACTTTTAAATTAATATTGATTATAATCGAATATAATATTCGTTACACGGAGAATTAGTATTATCGACAATACAATACGTACACGTATTCGTACAACTTGTTCCAGATAAGCACGTATGCGTGTTATATATATATACATACTCAGCATTACCTTTTATACACATATGTTGCCATTTTTACTTACCCGCACATTCCGCGACCTCTCCCCAAATTCCCTCGTACAAGCAAGTCTGTTATTATGTTCCGGACCACAATAACTCACTTGCTCAACAAGTTCATCCCGGCATCCATCAGTATATAATATTAAATTATTATTTATTTTCCCAGAGTTAATCGAGCCTACGGTAATATTTTAGGTATCCTAAGGGATAACCTGATCCTTATAACCAATGGCTCTGATACCAACTTCTGTCACACCCGGTTGAGCGATTTGCGGAAGCGTAAAACGAAAATGTAACAGACACCTCTGGTATCAACCACATTGTTTATAAAGAACAATACAAACTAGTTTACAATATTTTACATCGATCTAATTTTGTTTACAACTAGGTGATACAAACTAAATCCAGCCCGTTAAGCGACTTTACTTCATATTAGCACACTTGCATCAATTCACCCAGTATTGATTGCAAGTCAAACATGTAGCACATTGACTTTCTAATCCAATCCATGGATATGAAAAACATGTTAAAACGAGTCAACTACAAATAGTTGGTGAGTTTCACAAGTTTCAAGAAATCAGTTGTGCGTACAACAATCACAGTTGTAAATACACAGGTGTGTATGTATGTACGTTCACAAGTACGTTTGTTTGTATATTTATGATGTAATTATGCTAAGCTACAGTGAAGCCTTGACTGTCTGTGTTGCGTGCATCCATTTCCCACGCTCAATCAACCACTATGGCTCCCCTTCCGCCCACAACGTGCCCCGGTAGCGATGTCTTACACTACATAGCCTGTTTGTATAAGTATGGTCATGTGCAAACGGCGCTATGTGACACAGCAACCAGGCCGATTCCGTTTGGGTTTGTCAAACCAATATTACTATTCATAAGCCACCGGCTCGAAGTTAATCACTGTGTTCATGGGGACCTTCGTGTGTTAGCACTTAGATAATTCCCATCATCAAACAGTACAGGGTATATATAGATATGTATCAACATGTTTTTCACCCCAAAAATTCGTAAAAGCAGTTTAAAAGTGGGGTCATGAAAACTCACGGTTTAATCGGGATTCAGTACATTGTCTGCTCGCGGTTCGTTTGACTCGTATCACTAGTTCCTATAATGAATATTATAATAATATTAATATTTTAATATTATTATAATCATTATACTAGACTGGGCTGTATAGCTAATCTGGGTATAGCTGTTACACCCAGGAAGTGTCAATAGGCTTAGATTGTGATGTTGTTCAATGTCTAATAATTAAAACCGAACTTGGCTCAGTTTCCCCGTTTTCCCAACAATCACAGTTATAAAACCTACATTCATATGTGATCAAAATATACCAAATCTGAGTTCCCCACAAAATTAAATAATTTTTCAAGCTTTTTAACTATTTTTCCCAAAAAAACGTCCCAATTCGGTAATAAATTCGCCAAATATTCTCGGATGGTCGAAAAATTACCAAATTTGAACAGGGACTCAATGATATGGTCCCTGATGTCCCTGCAAAATTTCATCACCTAACAATATGCACATCACAATCGAATCCTAAACCGCCCTTAAACGAGTGATTCGGTATTACCTTTGCGGTTTTGGTTCGTTTTTGTCCTTCTAATTAAGTTTTCGGGTTCTTGTGCTCTTATGCAAGCTAGATACAGGTCCTATATCACAAACCAAGCAAGTTTCATCAACACAACAGCCCCTTAACTTTGGGTTTCGGCTATGGTATAAAACCGAACTTTTGAACCGTAAAAACGCCGTTTAAACCCTTTAATCCGTGTTTATGGCCAAAAAAGAGTATGATTCTTATTCCTAACCATGTGTATGATCAAAAATATTTTTGGACCATTTTTAGGACTTTTACACGGTTAGGAATGATTTTTACCAATTATACTATGTTTACATGAGATTAACCCTAAGCAAAACATGTTAAAATGGATAAAAATAATAAGATTACCTTGTGTTTTCTTGATGTTCGTTTTATTGCAGCAAGTATATCAGATATCTATGAACAAATGAGTTAAAATATGATGTACTAATATATAATAAAAGAAAGGAAGCTTGGGTGGGGGGAAACCCCTTTGGCGGCCGTAAATTATTTGCCCCCCCCTGCCCAATTTAAACTCATTTCCTTGTTTTGCGTATCCAGACGTGAAATACCGAGCCCAAATTTATTTTGGATTTGGTTTTTTTTTTCTTTTTTTGCGCGAAAAATTTATCAGGTACAGCAATTAGTGCGAAAATGAGTGTTTTTCGGCCATTTTCTTGTAAATTTAGAAAAACACACTTTTTGTTTGTAAAAATTGAAAATATTTTCACGGATCGCTTAACATTTCCATTAAGTGTTTGGTAAGTCTTTTTCGGGCTAACGGATGATACAATGCTTGGTTTGTAACTATTTTTCGCGTTTAAATCTATAGCGGGTAGTTAAAAGGGCGTGTTTTCGTTTAACTTGTTTGCTATCATACTATGGCTGTAATACTAATATGTTAGCTTATATTAATCGTATATCACTTATAGATGGCTCCCCGGGATATCTCGGTCATAACCCGACCCGGTCGGTTAATCGTTCGTTCGTTACGTAAAAAGCGTTTATTTGCTTAATCGATAAATATGTACCGAGGTGTACCTTATTTTGGCTCAAATGTCATAGAAGAGCATTATTCTGTAGGTTACTAAGAACCGGATACTTCTGGATTACTATGAAAAAGGATGCTATGGAGTACTCCAGGAAGTGCGATGCTTGTCAAAGACATGGCAACATTCTACATCAGCCGGCAGAACCCTTATATCCTATCGTCTCTTCGTGGCCATTCATGAAATGGAGAATGGATATAGTGGGTAAACTCCCTACAGCTCCAGGGGGAAAAGTCTTCATGTTAGCAATGACAGACTATTTCTCTAAATGGATCAAAGCTTAGGCTTTCCCTCAAGTTAGGGAAAAGGAAGTTATATCCTTTATCAAACGTAACATTATAACCAGATTTGGAATTCCTTCTGAAGTTAATTGTGATAATGGTTCCCAATTTATAGGGAAAAGAACTACTAACTTTTGTGACAGTTGGGGAATCAAGATGATCACTTCAACACCAGTCCATCCACAAGCAAATGGCCAAGCAGAATCAAGCAACAAAATCATCATCAACAACCTGAAGAAGAAGCTTGGAGCAAAGAAGGGAAAATAGGCTGAAGAACTACCCTATGTGCTTTGGGCGGATAGGACAACTCCGAAGAATGTCACAGGACAGACGCCATTCTCATTAGTCTTCGGAGCTGAGTCAGTGATCCCCACTGAAATGGTGTATCCAACAGCCAGAACAAGCATCCGTGATCCTCAGACAAACAACAAGAATATTATCCAAGATCTAGATACTGTGGAAGAGCTTAGAGATCAAGCAAGATTCAGAATGGCAGCCTACCAACAAAAGATGGCTGGTGTATACAACAAGAATATACAAATTAGAAGATTTTAAGTTGGAGATTTAGTTCTTCGAAAAGCGTTCCAGAATACAACTAACCCCTCTGATGGGAAGTTAGCACCGAAATGGGAAGGCCCTTATTTGATTGAAACTGAAGCTGGAAAGGGGGCATATCGTTTGATGAATATGGAAGGTGACATGCTCCCAAGGGCTTGGAATGCGATTCATCTAAAAAGTATTTTTGTTGATCAGGATCCTGGATCCTAGCCAATTACCTTAGTCCATTACTTGGTAAAATTTTACTTTATATTTATATACGTTATGTTAGATTCTTGTTTTGTCAAATATGCAGAAATGCAGGGCCCTCAAGTGGAAAAAACGGGTTGGCCAACTCTCTCCTAAGTTTAATCGGCCTTGTCTTTATCTCCCGAATTAAGGTTTCCACACCCTCGCCTGGAGCGCACGATTATCTGGGTATGGTTGGAGGCTGTGGGACCAGTACACTATACGTGGTTGTCAATTTCATGGCTAAAATTCATATCTTGGATCCTACAAATTAAATGGTAGACGTACCATAAACACAAGTTAAGGTTAACGCTGGGGTAGGCTCGTCACCGCATACAATTGGGCCAACGCCAAGGATCGGCTCGTCGCTCGTATATATTGGGGTTGTCCCCACGTTTTATTGGGCTTGTCCCCAAGATAGTTGAGTTTAAATCCACCTTTTCTAACTATTATTTTCTCTTTTGATGATTTATTTTAACAGGTAAATATCATGAAGAGAAAAGTTCTGAGGATTGAGAATCCTCTATCCTGGTGACACAAATTATAAAGCAGAAATTAAAAGAGTAATATTATTATAAGCAGGAGTTGATCCAGGCTTCACCAGCAAAACGGGGACCATCCACCCGGATCAGGCTATGTCAAAATTATCATATGTCCATGCAGAAACTTAAAAGACAGAGGCGGTTAAGGCTTTATCACCATAAAGCTAAGGATCCCTCCACCCTAACCACCTTTGATAATTTTCTTAAGGATCACAGATCCTGAGGATTACCACTAGTATTGTCCACATGAAAACATCAACAAAAACCATTTAAACTTCATAAAAAATGGGCTCCGGCCTTGTCTTTATATCCTTCATCGCCCATTTTCACCCTCACTCCTTCGCCACATCACCATCACCTTCACCAGCCTCCTTGACCTCCAACGCATCATCCTTGACCCCGCTCGTACCAGCATCCTCGATCCTCTTCTCGGCCCCTGCATCCTCGCTCTCTTCACCAAAGCCAGCCAATGCCTTCTCCCACATAGCCACATTCCAAGCGGACCTATCGAAATTAGGATCCTCAACTTCTGTAGCCATCTTAATCCTGGCCGTGAGCACCACCTTGCTAGCCCACACTTTGGCCAGCTCCGTAACCTCCACCACTTGCTCTTGAGCTCGGATATCCTCAATGGCCAGCTTGTCCTCCAAAGCCTCCTTCTCCGCCTGAAGTGCTATATTGAGCTTCTACTTCAAAGTTATGCCAGCAAGGTACTTAGCCAGTTCCTTCTCCGTGTCTCGTCGTATAAGGCTTTGAAGCTGGCTACCGCTTACCAGAAAACAATAAGTTAATAAAGCGATCAAACTCTCTGTACTTGTGGATAAAGGATTCTTACCTCCGAAAGCTGGTCGAACACGTACTGGGCGCTATGGCTTTGTAAGGCCCCGTTACCGGTAGCCCTACTTTCGTGTTGGATTTACTCATAAACACAGTTCTAAATATCAGAGTTAATTAAAACATTTACGCGGAATATAAAACTTTCATAAAACTTTACATAATTCATAACTTGTCTCAAAACATTTACTGTCTTTCACATTAAAGCATTAAAATTAACACATCATAGGTCTTCAGATGCCCGACTCTTGTTCAGTGCCATGTGTCTCCTCAAGCAAGCTGCCTCATCCTACTCACCTGCGTGCATACTAAAAGTCAGCTACGCTGAGTGAGTTCTAGATAATCACATAATCATACCATTCACATAACATTATATTCTTTCATTCATACTTTCATACTTTCATACTTTCTTACTTTCTTACTTTCATACTTTCTTACTTTCTTACTTTCATACTTTCTTACTTTCTTTTGTATTAACTTACCTTCATATCTTACGTTATAAAGAGCATTACGCCCTACATTCCTCGAGTATTATTAGGGCTCGGTACCCTCTTTCCTCGAGTATTATTAGGGCTCGGTACCCTCTTTCCTCGAGTATTATTAGGGCTCGGTACCTTCTTTCCTCGAGTATTATTAGGGCTCGGTACCCTCCTTCCTCGAGTATTATTAGGGCTCGGTACCCTCTTTCCTCGAATATTAGTAGGGTTCGGTTCCCTAGTTCTCGAATATTAGTAGGGTTCGATTCCCTCTTCGTTACCATACAACCATACATCATACCTCGAGTATTATTAGGGCTCGGTACCCTTTTCGTAACCATACATTATCATTTCTTTCTTCTATTATCTCTATCATGTTCATACACATAAACATACATAACATACTTACCTTATACATAGCGTTACAACCTGACAGTACGTGCAATATCCGAAGATCGTTCACGTACCATCAAGCAATCATTCATACATTTCACATTATCCACATAAGGCATACACTTATCTCTTAGGATAAGTGTATTAACAAACATGTTGAGTATGCACACAGCCCCGAAAACATAACACATAATTGGGGCTAGAAACTCACCTGAATACGATTAAGTTCTCCGTTGATCGTAATCCCTTTCTTCAGTTGTGCACGGCTGACTGTATAACAAGTATACATATCAATTTAACTATCACTACTTATAACATCTTTCTAGTCTTAATTACTACCGACAACGAACGGGGGTCCGGGGGCAGGCCCCTGGCAGCGGGGTCTAGTGGCGGCAGCCCCTAGCGGGGTCCAAGGGGCAGAGCCCCTGGCTGGGGTTAAGCTGCCAGGTCAGCTTGGAAAAATTTTATTTTCGATAACTGCCTTAACACATTTTCCATTAGGTTTTTAATTTATTTTCTAAACGAACTTCACTTCAGGCGAAGTTAAACCTCGGGCGAACTTGGCTTCAGGCGAAGTTAAACCTCGGGCGAACTTGGCTTCAGGCGAAGTTAAACCTTAGGCGAACTTGGCTTCAGGCGAAGTTAAACCTTAGGCGAACTTGGCTTCAGGCGAAGTTAAACCTTAGGCGAACTTGGCTTCAGGCGAAGTTATCCTTACGCGAACTTGGCCGTAGGCGAAGTTATCCTTAGGCGAACTTGGCCGTAGGCGAAGTTATCCTTAGGCGAAGTTACGCTTGAAGGCGAAGTTACGCTTGAAGGCGAAGTTCATCAGGCGAACTTAATCTTGCAGGCGAAGTTATCGCGCTGCAGATCTGTTTGCCCATAAATCCTTCGTTTCTTAGCCAAATAACTCGATTTTGGTACCCACGGAATCGTATGATCGGCGCCTACAAATCCCAACCATCAAATCGGCCTAAAATCGACGTTTTAGGGGTCCGATTTGGGCAGTTTGGGTTTCGGGTCCGGTTAACCCATCCAATCCTAACCATTTTCAGTAATGTTAGCTTTGTTGGATTTGTTCTTACCTTACCAACTCAGATCTATCAACAAAATCTCGGGTCTCGGCTTCGAATCTTGATCGGTTAGAATGTGTGTGTTTTGAGTGTGTGAAGAAATAGAAGTAAATGAAGATATTTTTGGGATTTTGGGGGTATTTATATCCCTGAAATCCCATTCTTATTTAACCCATCTCAATTAATCCACGTCCAAGACCCGCTCCCTACCCGATACTAATTAATTACGCGAAATCACTAAACATAACTTCCTTTATTCATCGTTAAATTTTTAGGATGTTACAGGCTTCCACATCAGGGTCCCTTTTGCTCTTCACGGTAGCCTTAGAACGAGTCATCATGGTCTTTGGCGGGGCAAGGCTAGAGCTTTTCACAGGTTTCTTCTCAGAGGAGCGAGAGGAGATGAGGCTGTCAACGTCTTCCAACTGGAATTGACCCAATAAGTTCTTGGACGGCTTGGATGACGATTTTTGTGCACCTGCCCAAAAAAAGATAAGTTTCTAATAGTCTATTGTTTTTCTTTATTGATAATCGATAAACCAATTCTAACTTACTGGACATTGTCTCTGAGGAACATGCAGTCTTCTCGTCTGAGTCGCTTAACTCTTCACCAAAAATCTTGAAGATTCTATCGAAAGGATCCGGAGACAGAAACGCCTTCGCCTTCCCAACACCGTCTGGATCGGCAGCAAGATCTGAGAAGTTGGACACTGCATAAGGAATAACAAACCTATTGTCAGATAAACAACAAAATAAGGATCATCTATCCTCTGGATCCACTATCCTACCCCTCAGGATCCAGCAAGTTGGTAATGAGTTCCAGTTCGGAATTATATCTCTTAAGATGAAGAAGAATTGGTTCTTCCAACTTTGATCATTATGGGTGGTCTTATTAATCGTAAGAGGTTGAAAAGGCTTGCTCTTGAAGAGTAATCTGCTAGAACCATGGGTCACGAGGCTATACAAGTAAGAAAGGAACGGAAGAGTGAAATCGAGGTCTTGCTCTACAATCAGTCTTTCAACGGTGTGCAAAGTCCTCCACATCATCGGCATAGCTTGGATATAGCTGATACCGGTGAAGGAGAAGAAAGTAGTTGTAAAATCAGGATATGGATACGAAAAGCCAAGAAGGAATGGGAGTGATGGAAAACAAACCCAACCGATAGAGATGCAGTCACTCTTTACTTGGGGGTTGTAGGGTCTAAACACTATTCCTTCGGGGAAACAATCGGAGATACTACGGATTTCTTCGTCGGTGAATTTGCAAATTTCAGAAGCTGGATCTTTAAGAAGATGTTGGCTCTGAAGTTCAAGAGTGATGTCCCTAAGGCTCGAGCTAAAGGAAGCTCTTTGGTTTCTTTTAGGCGTTGTGACAGAAGGATGAGAAGAATGAAGGAAATAATAGAAAGAGAAAGAAGGATACCTAGTAGTTATGCCAGAAATACACTTATAATCCGATGAAGAAGGAAGATATAAGGGTTTAAGTCTATTAAGTAGGCACAATTATATGGTGGCAGGCGATGGTCACATCTGCTCTTAATCGACGGTTACGATTCATTTTTCTCGGGATAAACATGACAGCTATTCCAAACTCACACCTAATCATGTTTGGGGGTAATTGTTGGGACCAGGATCTTTGATCCTCGAAGATCAACCATCTGTGACGACTGTTTCTAGGACTAAGGATCCTCCGTGGTTCAAGGATCCTCAACAGTCAATTTCAGTTATATTCTAATCTATTTTTTGCAGATAAAACACGTGCTTACTAGAATCCCTATTCTTGCGGACGAGATATTTACCTGGTCTTCCCTTTTCGTCCACGCTCCAAAATGGTCAAGTGGAAGGAGTAAACAAACGTGGCCGAGTTTATAGCTTAGTTAGTTACTAGCCGTTGTATTTACTTGCATTTATACATCGAGTGATAGCTGATTAACACACACAACTCTTTAGCACTGAGTATCCATAGCAAACACTTATATTATTGATCAGCTATTGTTCCACCATTTGTAATCTTTTCGAGTTCAATATAATTGGTAGTGATAGTTTTCACTACCCGAGGTTTTTGTGCCGATGGGGTACTAGTTACCAAGGGCTTTTCCTCGTATAAATCTCTGTGTTCATCATCTATAACCGTTACTTTGATTGCCTTAATTCGTACTAGCACCAATCCTCACATACGAATTTGGTTTATTGATCCTTAGCCCGATTTTTAACCAAAACATATTTTATGATTGATTTCACGATAACATCATAGGCATAATATTAGTTAATCAAATAAACCTAAGTGTGTTGTTAACCTAAATAGCTGTAAGGTGCTAGGTTATTGACAGGACTTTGTTGATCAGGATTGCTAGATTTAGTTCTTTGTAAGGAGTCCGTCTAGGTTTGATTGATTAACTTTGTCTATCGAGTCAATTGAATATATTAGGCTGCCTTTGATTTCCGTGCTGTAAGGTAGGATTTCGTATAAAGGAACTAGTTGTAATTAATTAGGTGACCATAAGGAAACTTGATTTTCAATACTGGTGTGCATTAAAACTTATTAGAAACCCATAGGTATCTCTTGAGAAGGGTCAGGGGTCTTGTTCTGGTTTTCTCTTAGGTGTCTATTTTAGGATCTCAGTCCATACCTAAATATTTTCCCTATTAATTCACAACTGAAATTTAGGGGATTCTAGCTTAGGTAGTTTTCTCATCATCTTATTTACTCGAACTTGTGTTTTCGTTTGAATTACTTGTTTTCTTAATTAGTTTTTTATTATAGTATTAAATTAGTATTTTAAATAAAACCCCCCAAACAAATATAAATTATTAAGTCATGTTTGTAGTCGAGTCTAATTAGCTAATAAACGTAATTTAAAGAGTCTTGTGGGTTCGATATCCGGACTTACTTAGTTGTACTAGAGTCGATCGGTTCACTTGCCGGTTAGTAGTTCTAGTTAAGTTAAGAGTCTAGAATTATTACTTAGTGTCTAGATTGGCGTAATTTTAGTTAATAATTTTATAACTACTTTTAGCACATCAGTTAGGAAGAGAAGCTCATCAAGTTGAGGTGTTCCAAGAATTGGCCAGGGTAACACACAAGTAGATATTAAGGCCATGCTTGCTCAATCAGAGGAATCATCTGATCCTGACCGGATAAATCAAATGGGTGAGTTGATGTTGCCGATGAATTTTGTTGGGATGGCATTTTTGAACGATAATGAAGCTTCAATAAGTGCTGGAATCAAACAAGTCCCGTCATTCCCGAGGTGCACACATTTATGCTCTAACCTGTGCATAGAAAAGGTTGAAAACTATAGAACTCATCATGCTAACTTAATAAGAGAAAACCTTGGCATTTAGTACCAAAATGACGACTATAAGAAAGCTGAAAAGATAGTTACCACTAGAATTAAGACTCATCATGATGACATGGCAAGTTTAAATCGAAAGTTATTTGAAGCAAATTTGCAAGTTGATTCTTACAAAAAAATGAATAACTGTTTTAAACACTAAAATTGAAGAACTTGAGCTTCATCTTTCCAATTGAAAAACCACTGTCGATAAGTGAAAGGGGGCTGGAATAGTGTTGCACACACCAATAGGATCTCTAGATGTTACAGGTTAAGTCTAAAAGTGCGGAATACAATGAGAGTGAACCCCACAAATAAACATTAAACATATTCTTTATTAATAACTTCAAAAGATTACAAGATATGACTCTTCAGGAACGTTCTCTCTCTAGTCTCTCTCTCTTAACAATGACCAAAAAGTCTAATGATTAACGCATAAGTCTCCTATTTATAGGAAACACATGAAGGCTCTCAAGGACGGATACGATATACGTCGCATATGTTATGCGCTGCATAACATATGCGGTCCTTGGACTTATGCGCTAACAACAACTACACAAACCTATACATTTAACATTTAATCCCTATAAAATCATATCTAAGACCCAATATCATAGCTATAGACATATATGATCTAATAGAAACTATTCTAGTAAAATTGAACTGTCTCAATTCTCGGGTAATCGCACCAAAAACTCGAGTTCCTTTTGGATTTCCTTCTTGATCAATCACAACTGCAGTATTGCCATCATATCGTATTATCATACCGTTGTCACGTTTAAGTTCATTATAAGTACGTACAATTACAGCTCTAACCACTTCTGATTTTTCTAGAGGCATGTTTGGAACTGTGTCTTTGATCACAACAACAATAACGTCGCCAATATGAGCATATCAACGATTGCTAGCTCCTATGATTCGAATACACAACAATTCTCGAGCCCCGCTGTTATCTGCTACATTCAAATGGGTCTGAAGTTGAATCATATCATTTTATTTTATGTGTATTTTTTTTATCTGTATTTTACAATACAAAGTTCGAAGAAAAAATAAATATTATTTGTTCAAAAAAAGAACGATATTTTTAAGGTTTTATCCCGAAATAATGAATTGAGCTCGTATAGGCATTTTAGACGCTGCTATGGAAATAGTCCTTCTGGCTATATTTTCTGTTACTCCACCCCGCCTTACCACTCGGCCATGGCACCAAAACGATACACAATAAAAGAAATTTTTACCTTTTTTGTTGGATTACTCAATTTTAGTTATTGTACTTGCATCCCATTTTTGAATCCTTTTTCTAACTAAACTTATCAAAATTAGAAAAAAAAAACTCTTTTCCCCTTTTGATTGTCCCTTTGAATGATTGTATAGTATCTCAAAACACACAATGCCAAAAAGCTTCCCCTCACTTTTTTATTGAAAAATAAAATGTATATTTTCAACCAAAAAAACCAAAATTTATGAAAAACAGGAGATACGTTGGGTGCGAATTCGTCAATGATTCTTGGATTTGAATCTAAAATTTGGTTTGCCAAATGACATAAGAAAATAAAAATTGATACATACTTGATTTATCCTTTTCTTGATTTATTCTTTTGAATAAAAAATCCTTCTCAATTTCCATTATAACAAAAATGCTAAGTATATGTAAACCCCGTAACAGAAATTGTTACATAGGCACTAAATTGGCCATTTAGAGTATGTTGCCTATAAATAAAAAATGAAGGGAATTTTTTGTAACAAAAAAGGGCCTGGTTGGGTATTGACCGGGCCAGGCCAAAAAGGCACTTTGAATAAAATAAAAGCAAGAAGGTCTTCTTTTTTTATCTTTCTATTATGATCTTTCGAGCATCTAAATGGAATTGCTAATTCTATAATAACGATAAAGAATGTGAAAGAAATACTTAATTTAATCCTTACTTGATGTGTAATATAACATAGTAATTATCTTTTTCAATTGGGAGAGATGACTGAGTGGACGAAAGCGGCGGATTGCTAATCCGTTGTACGAGTTATTCGTACCGAGGGTTCGAATCCCTCTCTTTCCGTTGATGACTTTCTATTTTTTTTCTAGTTAAGTTTGTGGAATAGCTAAAAGAAAATAAAAATATGAAAAAAAATTGTAAAATAAAGCAAGAAAAACAATTTATTCTTCACGTCCAGGATTACGTCCTGGATCATTGGATAGGAATCCAAAGATGAAGAGAGAACAAAGAATATTACTATTGTGTAAACGAAAAGTTTGAGAGTAAGCATTGCACAACCTCCAAGATCATTTTTTGAAAAAGAAAAATGAGAGAAAAGAAAAGATAATAGATCCTCCATTTTAATATCACATATCTTATTTTGACACCAAGAAATGAATTCTAAAATAGAAAAGAATGTTCAAAAATTCAAATGAAGTTATGAAGTTGAAATTTTTAAAAAGAGTCTTTAATTAATAGAAATCACTTTCATACCCCCAATTAGATGTTGTAAGCGACCCTAAGCTAATAAGGTATTTCGCCGGAAAGGAAAAAGGATTAAAATCGGGAAATGGGGCGAGCCAGATTTCTCACGACTATTCGATCATTTCAATGTTTGAATTGAAGGTTCATACTGTTAGACTTATTTGATCTTATCAAATGTTATAATTTTTCTCGAATAAATCATGAATTCTATAAGATACTATTAAAGATCTTATCGAAAACTTACAGCAGCTTGCCAAACAAAGGCTAAAAGAAAAAAGAACAAGGGTATGACTGACATAAAATCTACGATGGGATTCAAAAAAGCATAGGCTTTGGGCAATTTCGCGAATAAAAGACTACTCGAATAAATGGCAGAATTAAGATAAATCAAACTAAAGATATTAAGCATAACAGACATTTTTTTCGTCGAGATAGTTGCATTTTGATTGAGTTATTGATCTAAGGAAAAATGAAGAAAGTAAGGTAGACAAAAAAAAATCCTTCTTTTTCCACTCAATCAAAAATCCTCCAATTCTCAAAGAAGACTTTCTCAATCATACTTTCATACAATATCTTAATTGAATTATATGTAATGATCAATAAATTAAGTTGAATTCTAGATATACACATGTCAAAATCCTAGCAACGAATCTATAATATCTATAATCAATTCTATAAAGAAGAAAGATTTTCTATAGATAGTTGGACTGGAATTGATTAACACTTAATAACAATATTATTCTTTATTAGTATTAGTGTCCAATAAAAAAAAGAAATGGGGCGTAGCCAAGCGGTAAGACAACGGGTTTTGGTCCCGCTATTCAAAGGTTCGAATCCTTCCGTCCCAGAGCATATCCCCTGTACCCGAATACTTCTTTTTTGTTCAACAAGTTTCTATTTCACGGTCTAATATTGGATAGAATAGTATTCCTCTTTCTTTTTTTATTTTGAATGATTCTTTTCGGAATCATATCTGAATTTTTCACAAACTGAACTAAATAAAGTTCAAATGACATGCAAAAGTAACTAAAATCTTTTGATAAAGATAAGATGAGATGTAGAAAGATTACTTAACCTGAGGTTCAAATATGAAAATACATATAAAAGAGGAAGTGCTTAGCCTATAGATATGTATTGTTATTAGGTTGTATTGTTATCCTATTTCAGTGACAAAAAGTCTTTCTATTTTTGTGAAAAAGTGTTTTCATACTTACTTAAAAAATGAAAATTTAAATATTTAACAATTATATTTATTTTCATTGTTCGATCTATTTAGATTATTTGCTTTACATCATTAAGAATTCCATTCGAAAAGAAGATCTTTATTATGATAATCAAATGGAGTCTTTACTGTAAAACTTGGCTCAAATAATGATATAGAAGTAAGAAACTTTTTCAAGTATAAAGATTTGTAATGATTCTTTATGGATTGAATCTTTGGAAACTTTTGGGAAGTTGGAATTATTAAGTCTATCTTATTGAGTCACTTGAAGAGTCCGTCAAATAGAATTTATTTATTTGGAATTTCTTTATTCGTGTGATTTTTGTTAGTTATGTTATTTCTCTATTTATATTTCTGGATATTTCTGTTAGACATTTTTTAAGATAGAGATTTATATCAAAATGTTCCATTCATACAAAAAGCCGGGGCCTTGCTAATATATTTATTCATAAAAAGATTGATTATCCATGTAGCTGTAGCTAAGAAAAAAGAGAAATAACTATGTCTCTGTACCGACTGAACCAATGACTATTCATGATTCCATAATTGAATCAATTCCATACCGGTTCGAAAGTAGAGGAATGTTATGGTAAAACTTCGTTTAACGATGTGGTAGAAAGCAACGTGAGGCTTAAAGGACACGATCCATTGTGGATTCATTTTCTTACATCCACCATTTTATATAGGAATGGAGCTGCTCTTGGCTTGACGTCGTTTTTCTATTCTACTAGAACCCTTCTTTTTTTATTGGGTTATAATTGTAATGTAAATAGTTTGCGATGGAGCTCGAGTAGAAAGTATTGATTAATTTCTCAGGGGCAACGATCTAGGGTTAATACCAATCAATAAGTTGGAACAACTTCGTAAGTATATCTTCGATATAGAAATCGAAAGGATCCGATTCGAGCAAATTTTAAACAAATTTTAAATTTCAAAATTTTTTGTTGGAACGGCTAAAACTTTTCGATTCACGGTGTATCGTGTACGAATAAACCATCGGTGTGATTCTTTGATAGAAAGAAATCACAAAAATGGGTTTGTTGCTACCATTTTGAAAGGATTAAAAAGCACCGAAAGTAATGTCTAAACCCAATGATTTAAAACCATGATAAAAGATCCCAGAACAAGGAAACGCCACTTCAATTGTCCCACAGATCCAAATACAGAATCCAAAACTATTTTAAATGAGACGAAAAGAGGGGGTTAAAGACCACTCAAAAAGTAAAAATATTAATATCTTTAAGATATTTTAGAATTCTTGAACTTGATTTATGAGTACAAATGATTTTTTTTCAGGAAGAAAACTAAAAAAATTGACTACGAGTTAAATTATAGTCTAATTTTTTTTATGGAGTCCTTTCCTATTTATTCTAATTTTATCCATAGACAAAACTTCTAATCATTTTTTCTCGAGCCGTACGAGGAGAAAGCTTCTTATGCGGTTCTAGGGGAATTTCTTTTTCATCTACATCTATACCGATGAGCCGTCTATCAAATCCTTGCAATTGATGTTCGATCCCGAAGAGAAAGAAAAGATCTTCGAAAAGTGGGTTTTATGAACCTATCAAGAATCAAACTGTTTTGGTCAAAAATTAACAAAGGTGATTTCATAACCAAATTAGTAAATGGGACTAGGTGCTTGCTTGAAATGAATGTAAAACTGCTAGAACACAGAGATTTGTTGTGAGAAAAAAACCCGTTATCCTGAGGATAACAAGAAAAAAAACCCCGGGTAGTGAAAACTATCACCACCGGTTTATTAATAATAAAATCAGTTACAAGTGGTGGAGCTTCTATTGGATCGTGATTACAGAGTGCGAGTACTACTAAGTCTCGAGTGCTAAATGTGTGTGCTATGATCCAGATTAGAGCTCTATTTATACTAAAAATCAGATAACTAGCATGCCTAAAAATCAGGATAACCTAGACTACTTCTCAATTAGCCGTTATTCCCTTGTTCAGCACGTTCTATTTGAAGTAATCCCTATAATTCCGGAGATAATAGACTCTTTCCTATTAGCTGCTATATTTCCACGTTTCCTTTTTGAACACGCTTTATTTGAAGTAATCCAGCTGTAAGTCTGAGTCTTTAGGGAATCGTGGTAACGTCTCTTGATCTGGTAAACAAGGAAGAATAACGATTATACAATATATTTAGGATACCTTTTACCTTAGAGGATACCGTATCCTGGAATTATCCTAAACATATTGCTTGATAAGGATACCGAAAATCCGAGCCCTAACAATTGTCCCCAAAATTAATGGCTCGTGAAGTGCTTTACAGCTATTAATTTTTGAATTTCGAATCTTGCAGGTTGAGTAGATTAGCTGCACGTGTCATTCATCCGTAGAACCTTCAAAACCCCTTTATTATCTTATATTTATCTCGGATAAATATTTCAAATCTTCACCCGATCATTATCCAGGTAATCTTCTTTCTCTCTTTGCTATTCATCTTCAAGCATCATGAATATGAAATTCAAATGGCTTAGGATGCCTCAGGAGGCTAGGGATGCTAGCTTGGATTCTCCCTTGTGGGCCGTGGCAGCGTGGGAGAAGATGGTAGCGGAGCTGAGCGGGGAAAAGGTGGAAGAGCCGGGGCCAAGTGTAGTGGACAAGGTGGATGACGAGGTGGTGACGGTGGTGACCGGTGAGGATCAACTGGGCAATGATGGTGATAATGACAAGGTCAAAGCCCGGTTTTTATTACTGTTTGTTTGTGTTTTTGGTGGTTTGTTGATGGTTTATAGTGGTTGTTGAACAATTCGAACTTGTGTTTTGAACAATTTATGCTTAAGACAATAGGGAAACATGGGTGGAGGGATCTTGGTTTCAAGACGAAGCCCATGTTCTCTAATACTTTGACAATTCCAATAACTCCTGGGTGGAAGGGTCTTCCATTTGTTGAGAATGAAGCCTGGGCATTGTTCTTATTTTCCTGCACTTATCGTTAGTAATGACATAATCCTTTGGTTTTAGCATTGTGTTCTATCGGTATGTTAATTTAGGTAACTTGTCTAAGTATATTTTGATTAGAGCATGTTCATGAAATATTCTTAAGTTTTCAAAATAAAGTATCTTGAGGATAAGGTATTCTGAACATACTTCTTAAATTAACCATACTTCGGAATAAAATATTTTGAGGATTGTATCTCTAGAAAATATGTTTTGAAATCCCATTATGTATTAAGATAAAACATCTTTATAGATAATGTATCCTTAAATATTGTGTAAATATGAATTGTCACAATTGAACCAAAGATTACGTCTTGAAAGACAAAATGTGTAATAAAACTAAGTGTAGAGAGTACCTTTGTGGAGAACATTTATGAACTTAACAAGCTTACATGTGATGTCCCCAACTGTTGATCTTTTTACGTGCCATTCTCATGGAATTTAAGAACAACTTAGAAATACTTCAACACTTAGCAACCTGGCTGATTTCCGGCCTGTCAAAACAAAGTCGAACAATCCTAGCGATAAAGCCCACTTACTGGCGATAAAGCCTATTTTCTGGCGATAAAGCCTATTTTCTAGCGATAAGGCCCACTTACGAGACATGAAAATGTCTAAACCTTAGATAAAACTGGGGAAAGCCCCAAACGTGAGGACATGAAAATGCCGAAAACTTTAGATAACATAAAAATGTTATAAACCTTAGATAACATCAAAATGTTACAAACCGTACGTGTGACACGTCTGCCACTTATCTTAAGGATTCGATCTATAGCCAAGAACAAACGGATTATCAGCTGCTCTAGTCCACCTGCCTCGAACTATAGTCAAACATCGTGCGCTCCAGGCGGGGTGTTACCCAATTCGTTATAAAAGTGAAGAGCTTTAAACCTTAGAAGATATCAAGGATATCTTATTTGTGTAGGAGGTGATCAGCCTATAACTATTGTTAAGATAACATATCCTTAAGATACCTGCAAGACACTGAAATCTTGATGAGGGGTGGGTGTTAGCCTGGCTAACACCCCTCAGATGCATAAGTCAGTTAACTTGATAAAGAGATAATAAAGTTTTAAATATGAAACAACGTAAAAGTAGATCAGGGAACATACCTTTATCCTAAGATGTTGAGGATATAAACATACCTGTTAAGGATACTAACAAAAATATGCCTTAAGATGGATAGCATTCCAAGCTCTTGGTATAGGAACACCTTCCATAGTGATCAATCTGTAGGCCCCTTTACCTGCTTCTGAATCAATCAAATAAGGACCTTCCCACTTTGGAGCTAGCTTTCCATCTGCTGGGTTAATGGTATTCTGGAACGCCTTTCTTAACACCATGTCTCCTACTTGAAATCTTCGAATTCAGATGTTTTTTTTGTAGGACTTAGCTATTCTTTGTTGGTATGCTGCCATTCTGATCTTAGCTAGATCTCTGAGCTCGTCAATAGTGTCTAGGTCTTCAATAAGGCTTTGGTTTTTGGACTCAGTATCTTGGATGCTGGTTCTTGCTGTGGGGATCACCATCTCTGTAGGGATAACAACTTCGGCCCCAAACACCAAAGAGAAGGGTGTTTGACCCGTTGCATTTTTTGAAGTGGTTCTCAGCCCAAAGAACGAATGGTAATTCTTCAGCCCATTTCCCTTCTTGTACCCCAATTTCTTCTTCAAATTGTTGATGAAGATCTTGTTACTAGACTCTGCTTGACCATTGGCTTGAGGATGTACTAGCATTGAAGTCGCCATCTTGATTCCCCAACTTTCATAAAAGTTGGTTGTTCTGCTACCGATGAACTATGAACCGTTATCACAAATGATCTCTGCCGGGATACCGAATCTTGTCAGGATATTGCCTTTGATAAACGAGATCACATCCTTCTCTTTAACTTGGACAAACGCCTCAGCCTCAATCCACTTGGAGAAGTAGTCTGCATGGCCAGCATAAAGACTTTTCCACCAGGAGCCTTGGGCAGCTTTCCCACAATATCCATTCCCCATTTCATAAATGGCCAAGGGGCTATGATAGGATGTAATGGTTCAGCTAGTTGATGCTAAATGTTGCTGTGTCTTTGACAAGCATCACATTTCTTGGAGAAGTTCATTGCATCCTTCTTCATTGTCGGCCAAAAATAACCTGTCCTCAGTATCTTGGATACTAAGGCTCTGCCCCCAGTGTGATTTCCACAATCACCTTCATGTATGTCTTTGAGGACTTCTTGTCCTTCATGATGTTCTAAGCACCTCAAGTATGGACCTGCAAGTGATTTTCTATACAAAACATTATTTAGGATAATATACTGGGTTACCTTCATTCGAAAAGCTCTAGGATTTTCTCCTTCTGGGATCTCGTTATCCTGAAGATACCGTCTTATGGGACTGGTCCAGGATGCTGGATCGTCTTTAGGTTTTGAGATCTCCATTACTTCGCGGTTCTCCTTTGTTGCTGGAGTAAGATATGCACGATAGGTATCTTGATATCACCTGGTATCTTGAGAGCTGATGCCAAATTTGCTAAGGCATCTACTTCAGCGTTCTCTTCCCTTGGTACCTGTACTATATCAAATGTTTCAAAATACATAGCTAATTGCTTAACTGTTCCTAAATATTTCTCTAAGTTTCTGCATTTACTACATAAGAATCGTTAAAATGGTTAGCTAATAATAATGAATCAACATAGACTTGAAGATACCTAACCTTATATCCTTAGCTACTTGTAAACCAGCTATTAAGGCCTCATATTCAGCCTCATTATTAGTAGTATGAAATTCACAGGATATGGATAGAGGTATAATGTCCCCCTGTGGCGATTTTAGTAGGATACCTAGACCTGTTCCTCCTATGTTAAAGGCACCATCTGTATGTAAGATCCAACTCTCCTTGATGTCCAATTGTTGAACTTCTTTTTCTACTTCTTCAAGGATATCCTGGCTAAAATCAGCCTCAAAGTCGGCGAGTGCCTGAGACTTGATGGCTGTCCTTGGGTCATACAAAATATCATATGCACTAAGTTTCACAGCCATTTTGCCATCCTACCTGACATCTCTGGCTTTCTCAAAACAACTTTAATAGGATAGTTAGTTTTTACATGAATAGCATGAGTTTCAAAGTAATGTCTTAATTTAGTAGAAGCCATTATAAGTGCTAAAATTAACTTTTCAAGATAAGAATACCTAGATTCAGCATCTAGTAGACTTTTACTTACATAATATATTGGATACTGCTGACCCTCATGATCTTTGACGAGGACAGCACTGATTGCACTCCCCGAAACAGCTAAGTACAAAGATAATGGCTCACCATCAACTGGCTTCATTGGGAGTGGTGCTGAGGATAAGTATTCCTTTAGGGATACCAATGCCCTTTCTTGCTTCTCTCCCCATTCGAACTTTTGATTCTTCCTCAGGATATCTGTTGGGACCAGGATCTTGGATCCTCTAAGATCAAGTATTGTTGGCAACTGTTATCAGGACTAAGGATCCTCAGTGGTTCAAGGATCCTCAACAGTCAATTTCGATTATATTCTAATTTATTTTTTGCAGGTATAACACGTGCTTACCAGAATTCCTGTTATTACGAATGAAGTAATTTACCTAGTCTTCCCTTCTCGTCCACGCTCCTAAACGGTCAAGCTGAAGAAGTAAACGAATGTGTCCGGAATAGTAGGGATATAGTTATTAGCCGTTGTAAATTTATGTATTTACTCATTGAGCTATAGCTGATCACGGCACTGGTGACACACAACTCTCAAGCACTTAGAACACCTAGCATAAACACTTGTATTAACGATCAGCTATTGTTCCACCATTTGTAATCTTTTCAAGTTCAATATAATTGGTAGTGATAGTTTTCACTACCCGAGGTTTTTATGTCGGCTGGATACCAGTTACCAAGGGCTTTTCCTCGTATAAATCTCGTTGTCCAACCTTTACAATTACTATTTTGATCATTTTGTTCATACAAACACCAATCCTCACATACGAATTTGGTTACGTGATCCTTAGATTGATTTTTGACCAAAACAGTTTGGCGCCTACCGTGGGGCATTTGGTGCTTTAATCATAAAAAAATCCTTACCTTTATTCAATCCTTTATTATCGCTCACTCAATGGCCTCCCAAATTCCCACAACTGCTGCTTCGAGTGTCCCAGCTTAAGTGACTTTGCCACCGCTGCCTGGCCCTACAAAGCCACAACAGCCTATAATTGTTGCTTAGAAGAAGGAGACTGCTGTTTTCTCTGGATCAAAATCCACTACTGTCTCCCAAACGGTAACTACTAACAATGATGTCTCTGTTTTGTGTTCATAGATGAAGAGCTATATGGAGCAGCAGAACAAGACTAATCAGAGGATCCTCCATGAGATCGAGGAGATTAGGAGAACTAAGAAGACTGCTAAGGACGCAAGCCCCATCATGCCAAAAATGCTTGAATTTGGCACTCCAGATTTCCCGGTCCATAAGTATCCAACATCCTCTTACCCTCAACAAGGATCCTCGGACCTCTTCCCGAAGAAATACTCTGACCAATACTCACAAGGATCATCTATCCTTCAACAAGGATCATTAGGTCAACCCTTGAGATCCTACAATCACCATTTGCAAGGATCCTCTGCATTCCAACCTGGACCCTTAGGATTCCATCAAGGATCCTCCACCCAACAACTTCAAGGATCCTCAATCTTTCAACCAGGATCCTTGGGTTTCCAAACAGAATCCATAATCCATCAGCATCCAAAATCCTACTATCCTTATGGAAAAAAACTTTTGAAGGAACTCTGGTCCAGGCCATTGGAGGTCCATGAAGGCAACTTCATACCCATGCAAACCGCTGATCCTGCTGGACCAACTGTTGATGCTGAAACAGTGTACCCCGGACGCAGCTATGGAGCTAGATCTTTTGATCATGCGAGAGGTAATCTTTATGATAATCTATCTTTTGGCACTAATCATGGAGATATGCAGGATACTGGGATCAACCAAACCATAGCCCGTGACCAACAAAAGCTCAAGGATATGATATCGAGCGTGCCTGGAGTCATCAAACCTATTCCCGAAGTACCAGCAGGAAGCCACAACATATCCAGGTTTGCTCCACCAATATGCGATGCCGAGATACCAAAGCACTTTACTGCCCCTAGTATGAAGTTATATAATAGGTCCATGGATCCAAAGGAACATGTAGCCTTATATCGCGAAAGAATGGAAATCAACCCGATTCTAGAGAGATTAAAAGAAGCTTTCTTGTGTAAAGGCTTTGGCTCAACCCTCACTGGATCCGCCCTTAAATGGCTGCTAAGTCTTCCTCCTTATTCTATTACTTCCTTTTATCATTTAATCAATTTATTTAATAGTCAATTTTCATGCTGTAGATCTTTCGAAAATTAACTAGTGATTTATATAGAGTTGTCCAACCTCGTGGGGAACCTCTTAGGCATTTCCTTACAAGGTTTGGAAGAGAGGCCTTGGAAATTCCAAATTTGGATATCCCGATAGCTGTAGAGGCGTTCAAAATGGGGTTACAAAAGGACTCTCCATTATATCAAGATCTTGTGATGACCCCTTGCAGGAACTAAGATGAATTCCGAAACAGAGCTTTAAGATTCATCAGGTTGGAGGAGGATCAGAGAATACAAGATCAACTGAGCACTCCGGTGAAAAATGAATCTCAAGACAAGAAACAAGGATCCTACTTCAGGAACAGCAACTCTAAGCCATACAATAAACCAAATAGCCAAAAGATCAATGTTGTAGAAGAGGAGGACGACGATGAAGATTGTCCAAGAATATCTGATTATTGCTTCTCCGTAGATATGGGAGGAGTGATGCTTGCTGTTAAGACTTGCGCGAAAAAGCAAGATGGCCAAGGAAAAATGAGAAGGCGCCACCCCCCCCCCCCCCCCCCCCGCAAAGAAAAATCGAAATGGTGTGCCTTTCACGAAGACTTCGGCCATATGACATAGGATTGCATAGCCTTGAGAAAGGAAATAAGCTATCTCCTCAACAAGGGTTATCTCAAGGAGTTGTTCGAAAGAAAAAATCCCAGGAACCAGGATCCTGATCCACTTCCGGAAAAGGCTGCTCCACTTCCCTCAGACGCTCAAGTTATCAACATGATCTTTGGAGGATCCGATATATGCAGAACTTCTTATTCAGCTGCAAAGAAGTACGCCAAAGAATGTAAACTGGAGAATAGTGAAAGGCCAATCAAGACTTCTACAACGGCTGAGCAGAGAGTTATCTCCTTCGATGAGGATGATTGAGTCAACGTTCAGGATCCTCACCATGACGGTTTACTCGTTACTTTATTTATTTCTAACCATTATGTACGTAGGATAATCATCGATGGAGGAAGTTCAATTAATATCATCCAACTAGAAGTACTTAGAAAGATGAATATCCCAGAGTCGGAAACTGTCCCACGATCTTCGGTTCTTGTGGGATTCAGTTGAGAAACGAAGAACACATTGGGGGACATCAAATTACCCATATATATAGAGGGAGTAAATTCTGTTCAAAAATTTTGTGTTATAGATTCCTTGTCTTGTTGCAATGTTATTCTTAGTAGGCCATGGATACACGAAATGATGGCGGTTCCCTCTACCTACCACCAATGTGTAAAACTCCCTACCCCGTGGGGGATAGCAAAGATCGAGAGCGACCATCAAGACGCTAAAGACTGCTACACTTGTTCAATGAAGCCTACAAAAAAGCTGAGAGATGCATTGCAATTATAGAAAGCGAAAAGAAATGTCATGGAGACTAGGGAACAAGACTCTAAGGAAGTGGTCTTGCATCCAGAGGATCCTGACGGCAAAGTCCTAATAGGTGTTGAAATACAAGAATCCATTGAAAAGGATCAAGTATCCTTCTTACACCGAAGAAAGTCGACCTTCACGTGGAAGCACGAAAATATGACAGGTATTTCTAAAGATGTAATAACCCATAAACTTGGAATTGATCCTTCTTTCAGGCCTATTCACCAAAAGAGAATGAAATTCGCACTTGAAAGAAACGCGATCATCCAAGAAAAGGTACAGAAACTACTAAAGGAAGGTATGATTAGGGAAGTAAAATATCCAAAATGGTAAGCCAGTGTGGTTGTAGTTCAAAAGAAAAATGGAAAACGGAGGGTATATGTCGATTTTACAGACTTAAATAAGGCATGTCCCAAGGATCCTTTCCCTCTTTCCCACATTAACTCCATGGTGGATGCTACCGTAAGGCACAAAATGTTGACCTTTATGGATGCCTCGTTGGGATTTCAACAAATCCAAATGGAACCATCTGATCAAGAGGATACAGCATTTATAACCCCTATGGGCATATATTGTTATATTGCTATGCCGTTTGGTCTTAGAAATGCAGGTGCTACATATCAAAGACTAGTCAACATAATGTTCAAGGAACAGTTGGGAGACACCATGGAAGTCTACATCGATGACATGGTGGTAAAGTCAAAGAAGGCCGAGTACCACCTTAAGGATTTGAAAGTAGCTTTTGACATCCTTGACAAATACAACATGAAGCTAGATCCTGCTAAATGTGTATTTGGTGTCAAAGCAGGAAAGTTCCTGGGGTATTTGGTAACCAAAATGGGGATAGAAGCAAGTCCAGAGCAAATCCAAGCCATCTTAAACCTCAAGTATCCAACAAATATCAAAGAGGTACAAAGATTAATAGGAAGAGTGGCAGCACCTAACAGGTTCATATCAAAATCTTCAGAAAGATGTAAAGATTTTTATGACATCCTGAGGAAAAACAAGAAATTTGAGTGGACAGAGAAACATGAAGCTGCTCTCACCGCTCTGAAGGATTACTTATCCTCAGCCCCCGCTTTTATAAAGCCTGTGAAAGGAGAACCATTGATCCTTTATCTTGCCGTTTCCCTAACCGCCTTGAGTGCAGTCCTGGTAAAGGATCACGAAGGGGTAACCAACATCCTGTCTATTATATAAGTAAAAGTCTCCTCGATGTCGAATCCAGGTACTCTCATTTGGAAAAACTTATTATTGCTCTAATTATGGCTTCAACTAAGTTAAGACATGATTTTGGAACTCATACTATTGTTGTAAAAACTAATTATCCCATAAAAATGTCCTTATAAAACCAGAAATGTCGAGTAGAATGGCCAAATGGGCTGTAAAATTGAGTGCATATGATATTGAATATGAGCCTAGAAATGCAATTAATTCACAGGCACTAGCGGACTTTGTGGCTAATTTCAGTAGCGATTTAGAAGAACAAGCCAATCTTGAAGTTCAATAGCTTGAAGAAACCAAGGATCCTTGGACACTATTCACTGATGGAGCCTCAAATGTCAAAGGAAAAAATTAGGAGTACTACTGAATCGCCACAGGGGGGCATACTACCCCATTCGATAGCTTGTGAATTCCAAGCCACTAACAACGAGTCAAAATATGAGGCACTTATCGCAGGTATACAACTAGCCAAAGGTATGAGAATCAGGTATCTTCAAATTTTTGTAGATTCATTATTAATTGCTAATCACTTTAATTGTTCATATGCAGTCAAAGGTGAGGGACTAATTAAATATTTAGATATAGTAAAGGATCTTGCAGGATCCTTCGATTGTTTGACAATTACGCAGGTACCAAGAGAAGAAAATGCTAGGGTCGTTGCCTTAGCAAACCTAGCTTCAGCTTTAAAGCGCCCGGAGAATATAAAAATCCCTATCATCCATGTCCTATCCCCTACAATTGAGGAATGCCAGGCAATGGAAATAGATGGGAGTCAGGACACGGATCCTAAGGATCATTCACTTGATCATTCATCCTGGATCCTTCCGATAATGAAGTATATTCAAGATGGAGAAATCCCAAAAGAAGAGAACCCCAAAGCTTTCAAGGCCAAGGTATCACAATATACTATTGTATATAATATGCTATATAAGAAATCCCTTGCAGGTCCGTATTTAAGGTGCATCGAAGGATCCGAGATCCAAGAAGTGCTGAAGGATTTTCACGAAGGAAATTGTGGCAACCATACAGGGGACAGAGCATAATTCTCCAGGATTCTAAGAACCGGATACTTTTGGCCTACTATGAAAAAGGATGCTATGGAATACTCCAGTAAGTGTGATGCTTATCAGAGGCACGACAACATTCTACATCAACCGGCAGAACCCCTATATCCTATCGTCTCCTCGTAGCCATTCATGAAATGGGGAATGGATATAGTGGGTAAGCTCTCTACAGCTCCAGGTGGAAGAGTCTTCATGTTAGCAATGACAGACTATTTCTCTAAATGGATCGAAGCTGAGGCTTTCCCTCAAGTTAGGGAAAAGGAAGTTATATCCTTTATCAAGCGTAACATTATAACCAGATTTGGAATTCCTTCTGAAATTATTTGTGATAATGGTTCCCAATTTATTGGGAAAAGAACTACTAACTTTTGTGACAGTTGGGGAATCAAGATGATCACTTCGACACCAGTCCATCCACAAGCGAATGGCCAAGCAGAATCAAGTAATAAGATCATCATCAACAATCTGAATAAAAAGCTTGGAGCAAAGAAAGGCAAACGGGCTGAAGAACTACCCTATGTGCTTTGGGCAGATAGGACTACTCCAAAGAATGCCACTGGACAGACGCCATTCTCACTAGTCTTTGGAGCTGAGGCAATGATCCCCACAGAAATGGTGTATCCAACAGCCAGAACGAGCATCCTTGATCCTCACAGAAATGACAAGAATCTTCTCCAAGATCTAGATATTGTGGAAGAGCTTAGAGATCAAGCAAGATTCAGGATGGCCGCTTACCAACAAAAGATAGCCGGTGCATACAACAAGAATATCATAATCAGAAGATTCAAACTTGGAGATTTAGTTCTTCAAAAGGCGTTCCAGAATACAACTAATCCCACTGACGGGAATTTAGCACCGAAATAGGAGGGCCCTTATTTGATTGAAGCCGAAGCTGGAAAGGAGGCATATCGTTTGATGAATATGGAAGGAGACACGCTCCCAAGAGCTTGGAATGCGATTCATCTTAAAAAGTATTTTTGTTGATCAGGATCCTGGATCCTAATCATTTACCTCGGTCCATTACTTGGTAAAATTTTACTTTATATTTATATATGTTATGTTAGATTCTTGTTTTGTCAATATGTCAAGTTGCAGAAATGCCGAGCAATAGGGCCCTCAAGTGGAAAAAATGGGTTTGCCAACTCTCTCCTAAGTTTAATCGGCCTTGTCGCCAGATTTATAAGGTTTTCACCTTATCTCCCGAATTAGGGTTTCTACACCCTCGCCTGGAGCGCACGATTATCCGGGTATGATTGGAGGCTGTGGGACCAGTACACTATACGTGGCTGACAATTTCATGGCTAAAAATCATATCATGGATCCTACGAATTAAATGGTAGACGTACCATATACACAAGTTAAGGTCAACGCCGGGTTAGGCTCATCACCGCATAAATTTGGGCCAACGCCAAGGATCGGCTCATGGCTCGTATTTATTGGGCTTGTCCCCACATTTTTAATGGGCTTATCCCGATGTTTTATTGGGCTTGTCCCCACGTTTAATTGGGCTTGTCCCCACGTTTAATTGGGCTAGTCCCCAAGATAGTTGGGTTTAAATCTAGCTTTTCTAACTTTTATGTTCTCTTTTTTGATGATTTATTTTAATAGGTAAATATCATGAAGAGAAAAGTTCTAAGGATTGAGAATCCTCTATCCTAGTGACACAAATTATAAAGCTAAAGCCAAAAGAAGTTATATTATATAAGCAAGATGAAAAGGTGATCCGGGCTTCACCAGCAAAATGTGGACCATCCACCCGTATCGAGCTACGTCATAGTTATGTTCATGCAAAAATTAAAGAGACAAGGGCGGTTAAGGCTTCATCCTCTAAAAGCTGAGGATCCCTCCACCCTAACCATCCTTGATAATTTTCTTAAGGATCAACAATCCTGAGGATTACAACTACCATTTCCATACAAACCATTAACAAGAACCATTGAAACTTAATAAACAAATGGGCTCTGGCCTTGTCTTCATATCCATCATCACCCATTGCGCCAGCTACTCCTTAGCC